>NC_056529.1:123312-143243 GCF_019175285.1 Sceloporus undulatus | reverse complement strand
AGGATTAATGCGGTCTGACACTGCTTTAATTGCCAGGGTTGCATCCTTTGGGATGCTGGGATTTGTAGTTTTGCCATTTGTCATTTGATGTGAGATATTCAGCCTTCTCTGTCAAAGGGCTCTGGTGCCACCACAAACTACAAATCCCAGGATTGCATAGGATGGAGCCATGGCAGTTAAAAGTAATTAATAATTATAATAATTTGTTTTATTTATATACCGCTATTCCAAAGAGCATAGCGGTGAACAGCAAGTAAGCTAATTAGCAAGTAAGCTAATTTGCCCCCAACAGTCTGGGTACGCATTTTAGCGACCTCGGAAGGATGCAAGCCTGAGTCGAGCTTGGGCCCTTTTGCTGGTCTTGAACTCGCAACCTTGTGGTTTCGAGTGAATGGCTGCAGTACAGGCATTTAACCACTGCGCCACCAGGGCTCCCAAAGTAGTATCAAACTCCATTAATTGTACTGTGTGGCAGCAGCATTAGGTTTAAAGGAGAACCAATTACCTTCCTTCCTTCCTTCCTTCATTCATTCATTCATTCATTCATTCTATCCATGAATTAGGCCTTTAGTCCTTGAACTATAATACTGGTTGGCTTGGGGACCAAAAAAACAGACTCGGGGTCATACTTACCCACCCCTGGTGTTCAGGCAAATGATCTCATTTAAAAGCCCTGAAGCCGATGGAAATACATCCAAAAGTGTCGGGCAAATCCTTGCACTCATACATGCACACAAAAGGGTTGGACGAAGCAGGATTTCTCTTGCTTATTCTGAATGTACACCTTAAAATACATGCCTCTAGGCATCATATTGGTACAAACATCCATGCATCCCAAAGGAGTGACCATGAATGCACTGACCACTTACCTGTGTTTGTGCAGACCCATTGGTCACTGGCTGGGCAACGCCACCTGAAAAACAAAGCAGATGCAACACTTAGGAGAAGACATTGGAAAGGAACCCTGACAATGCAAAATCAAAAGGCTTGCGGGGAAAAGCTTCCGTTTGGTTCTGTGGTTGTAAATGGAGAGGATAGGGTTATTATTGTTATATTTTATTTTCTTATATCCCGCCTTTCTCCCAATCTAGAGTTGCCAAGTGAAATCAGGAATTGTGCTCTTTATGCTAGTCACCATGCTGTCCTCTCCCAACTTGACTGAGAACATGTTGACCTGAAAGCCAAGACTTTTCAGCAATGTTGTTAAGACTGTGTGTTGTGTATTGTGTGTGTTGCGTTCCTCTTTAACTCAGCAGACAACTTGTCTTCCTCTGAAATGAACAAAAAGAAGCAGCCAGAGAGCATCTTCTAAGGCTGCCAACTGTATTTGGAAAGCCATTCCCAAGGATGACATTTAACGCTCACATTTGTCACGCCAGCTACTCCTCGAGAGGAGGAGAACAGGGCACCCATTCTCTGCAATGCCAGGAAGGAAATATCTCAGGCCCCGATCTCATATTTGCGCCTGTCCTCAACATCAGACAGTTTCCCACTGACTTTTTCATGCCACGGATCCCTGAATTGTTCCCAGCCATTCTTCCGCTGTTCCTTGCAAGTCCAAGAAGAGACAACCAAGGGCTGGAAGCAAGACACAAATTCAGATAAGAAACAGCTGGGTTGAAAACACAGAGCTCTCCATTCAAGCCAGCCAGGAAGAAGGAGTTGCAAGGAGGAAGAATCAATAAATGCCTGGTGGAACGCCGTGATCCCTCCACAGAGGAGCAGCAGCCTGTAGTAGTAGTAATGCTTGGGACTTAGTTGGGTTGTTGTTGTGTGCCTTCAAGTCGTTTATGGTTTATGGTGACCCCCAAGGCAACCCTGTCAAGGGGTTTTCTTGGCAAGATTTGTCCAGAAGGGGTTTGCCTTTGCCTTCCTTTGAGGATGAGAGGATGTGACTTGTCCAAAGTCACCCAGTGGGTTTCCATAGTCAGGCAGGAATTCGAACCCTGGTCTCCAGACCTCAAACCGCTACATCATGCTGGCTCTCTTGGGACTTATTGTAGATACTCATGTATAAGTAAGAAATTTTAGTCAAAAAAATCAACCCAAAAAACCTGGGCCAACTTATCCACCGGTCAGTGTAAGTACTGGATCCCACCTTTTATCAAACTCTCTTTTATTTTGTTTATAAACTTTTATCAAAAACTTTTAATGTCCAGGTGGGAAAATAGCAGCCTTTGCTTTCCTTTGCTCTGGCATCGTTTTCCTTTCCTTCATTCTTTACATCCTTTCATACATGTCCCTAATTTTTGCCCTCGACTTATATCAACATCCATAATTTTGGCCCCAATATCTAACCTCCCTTTACACATGAAGTCGACTTAGAGGCAAATGTATAGGGTACATCTTCATAAATGGCTTTATGTGTGCATAAAAATGAACTGAGTAATTTTGCAATATCTGTCCTTGTTATCTATATCTGCAGTGTCGTAACATTGCAACTCACAGGTGTCCGTTACGCAATGGCAGGCAGCAGAGACTGGTGCATCAGGGCTGGGATTTGTAGTTTGTGTGATATTTAGCTTGCTCTGCCTGAGAGCTCTGGTGCCACAACAAACTACAAATCCCAGGATTCCACAGCAATGAGCCATGGCAGTTAAAGCAATGTCAAGCTGCATTAATTTTGCAGTGCAGATGGAGCCATATGTACCCCATTTCATATTCTTTATGTTTAGGGATGATGGGAGTTACAGCCCAGCCTATCTGGGGGGTCGTGAGGGAAGCCACTGCGCATCTTCCAAGGAAAATCCACACAATCCCTTTCCTGCAAATGAGGTGAATTTGTCAGAGGAATGCCTCCTCACCCTTGGTGTGCTCCTCCGTCGGGATGATGCCCAGTTTCTTGAAGTGTTCGTCCGTTTCGGGGTCCACTACTAAGAGCCGGGCTTCATTTTCCTTGGACTTGATGTGCGACACAACCTCGGAGTGCTTCATGCCTTCTACATTGATCCCATTGACCTGCAGAAGGGAACAAACAGAAAAGGACACAAGGATGGTGAACACAAGTGGAAGAGCATACGAAGTCCTGGGATGGGTCAACATTGCACCGTTATAACTGCACCCTCCAAAAAATAATAATAGCAGCAAAAAGCAATCTCTATCTCTCAGTCCATATCTCTGGCTCTGTGTGTGTGTGTGTTTGTGGGTGTGTAGATATATATAGAGAGATATATACTGTAAATGTATAAGTCTACAAATTTAGGTAAAAAAATTGACCCCAAAAACCTTTGTCGACTTTTCCATGGGTCAATGCAGATACTATACTTTTACTCTCATTTTTTAAAAGGGGAACCATCCCCTGGTGAAAGGCAAGACTGCAATTTGTCCTGGAAGCACTGACCTCCCTCTATTCTCTCATCCATGCAGCCTTTAAAATGAGCACAAAGTCATGCCTGCTGGAATTTGGTAAGCTCTTTGGCATTGTTTTCCTTTGCTTCATCGTTTAGATCCTTTGTTACATGTCCCTGAGTTTTACCCTCGACTTATCCCCGGGTCGTATCAAAATCCATAATTTTGGACCCCAAACTTGCCCTCGACTTATACATCAGGTTGACTTATAGTCGAGTAGATACGACAGATATTGCTAAAAAACGGTTGGTCCTTCCAAACAAAGGAACCAACAGACGCCAGGGAATGACTCTGCTGTGATCAGGCTATTTTAAAGGAAGACAAAGGGAGAATTCACTCGATGGAGCCAGCTTTGGCAAACCATCCTCCTCCTTTTGTCAGCCAGGATAATGAAGAGAAGAGGTCCGCTTCGTTCCCAGTCCAGGCACCAATTATCACCTGACAATAGGAAGCCATTCATCGGTTCATAATGTCAGGCGGCTGCATTCGGAGCCTTCTCTCTTTCTTTCTTTCCAAAAAAAGAACTGTGGAGACTCTGGAGGAAACTATGAGCCACCGAGGGTCTAAAAAAACCTTCACACTCACATGTGGGCCTAGGCACATTGACTGCAGTTAACTGGCCTGGCGGGAGGAAAAAAAGGAGCCCTGCTCCAGGAAGTTTCCATGGAGAATGTTTGGGCAGATGTTGGGGAGCCATCATGGCGCAGTGGTTTGAGTGCTGGTCTAGGATTGCTGGGAGAACTAGGTTCAAATCCCCTCTCAGCCACGGCAAACAATGATGGCAAGCTTGGTCTGAATAAAGCTTGCCAAAAGAACCAGAAAAGAGGGTCCCCATAAGGCCTTGTCAACTTGCAGGCAAATAAGAATTGAAAGCCAGGCGGGTGGAGCGGATTGAGTGTTGGAACAATGACTCTGGGAGACCAAAAGACCCGTCTTGTCCCATCTTCTGGTTCTGGCATCCTCCTGTTCAGACAATGCAAGGTCCAAACCCTGGTTCTGGTGTGAGCAGTCTGGATGGCAGGCAGGAGATAGATGCATGGACAGAGGGGCAGGCGGGCGGGCGGGCAGGCAATAAATAGCTAGATACGCAATAGATAGATAGGCAGGCAAGCAAGCAAGAGAGAGAGAGAGAGAGAAGCAAAGAGGGAGAGAGAGCAGGCAGACTATAGATAGATAGATGGATGGATAAGCAGGCAATAGATAGATAGGCAGACAGGCAGGAGATGGATGGATGGATGGATGGATGGCTAATCAGGCAGTCAGGCAGAATCCTTAGATAGCTAGCTAAACAGATAAAGAGACAGCTAGATAAGAAGGACTGGAGGTCCTCAAAGCAAAAGCGGAGGTCAGGGGTTCAGAAACATGAACGCTTGCGCTCTTTGGATGGCTTCCATTTCCTAGCAACAGACAGAGAGGCCAGAGACTGGCTCCTAATGGCTTCAAGAGGAAAGCCAGGCAGGAGCCAAGGCACCAGAGGCCCAGAGGAGAGCTCTTCAAAGCCTGGCGCAATATGTCCTGCACACCTCTTTGCACAGGTTCCTCTCGCCACACACCTCCAGAGGGAAAGCCAAAGCCAGAGGGGTCAGCCTGTGGAGAGAGGGACGAAAAGGGTGAAAAAAGCCAACCAGGCAGATTGGGTTGTGGAAGCCTTCCTCCCCAAATGGACTCAAACAACAACAGCCCCCTTTTCCGCCATAATGGGGAAGAGCTGTTGCGCATCAAACATTTATGCAAGGCTGCGGAGTCGGGTTTCTGATTTCCACCAACCAAGCCGCCTTTCCCTTTCTTTGCGATGTGCTCCAGGAAAGGTGCCAAGGCTTGCTAAATTAATAATAAAAAGGCCTATCGGTGACATATTAAGAGGCGAGAGAGAAATCTGTCTTGGGTCCTTGCCGCCTGGCCATCCCCAACGCCTGCATCCCATCTCAGCATTTCTGTCTGTCTCTCAGATCCACAGGCCTCTTGCATGGCCAGCATTAAAGATTCAGCTGCCAGGAGAAAGCAAATCCCAGGATGGCATCACTGCCCAAAAGGCATTTGTCCCAGGAAGGGCAGCAAAAGGTAACAGCTGCCACCTCTTTTGTTTGGCCATTGTTTGGCTGACAGGAATTTCCCATTACTTATTCTCTTGACTTGTTATCAGCTGGTGGTAACAAGTCTCTTTTAAGAAATGCAGCTTTCATGAACTTTATCTCAGCTTCTTTCCAACACCAATTTGCATCTTCCGTGGCTGCAGAGACCTTGCATTTGCTCCAGGTTTTTCATCCACACTTTAAAGGACTTGTCCAAGGTTCTTGTTGCGTGCCATCGAGTCATTCCCAACTTACCTCCACCAGTTTGTCCTGCGGCCGGAGTCCTGCTTTGGACGCCGGTGAATCTGGATCCACCGACCGGATGAACTGCCCAGGCCTGGACTTCTCGCTGTGGAGGTTGAACCCGTAGCCATTGGGACCCTTTTTCAGGTGGCAGAGCCGTGGGCACAGGAGCTCCTTGGCTTGTCCATTCAAGTCCTGGATTTTAAAAAATAAAATGAATACATGAAGAAGAGGTATTGATATTGTGGAAAGGCCTAAATATGCTAAAGGCACCAAATCTCGTCTGATTGTGGAATCTAAGCAGGTTCAGGCCTGGTTAGGACTTGGATGGGGGACCATTAGGAAGGACCAAGCTCTTTTTCAGAGGAAGGAACTAGCAAAACAAGCCTTGAGGATTCCTTGCCTATGAAAATCCTAGGAAATTCGGGGTCACTGTAAGTCAATGGGGGGCTTGAAGGCACATATGCACACATTGATCTTGGGAGCTAAGCAGGATCAGGCCTGGTTAGTACTTGGATGAGAGATCGCCAATGAATACCAGGTGCTATGTGCTCTATTTCAGAGGAAGGACTTGGCAAAACCACTGAGTCTTCTCTATGAAACCCTATGAAAGTTAGGCAACAGGGGACTTGTAGGCACATACATACACTGATATGCGTATTGTGTTTCAGCCTTTCTCTCCCCTGCTTTTAAATAAAAGGTAGGTGTAACAATAAGGAGAAACGCAACCGGGAAACAGCCCTGAACAGAGGACAACCATTTCCAAGGCCAAGTGGGGGCTAAGGTATAAATAGCCTCAATTAGAGGAAATGCATCCCTTAAAAACCAATTGTCCAATCTCATTCCAAGAGAATAAATATAATACTCTTGCAAAACGACAAAATGCTAAAATTAGCTGTGTGCATTTAGCCGATTTAGAACAAGCAACACTTGAGTCAAATACTCCACATAAAACAACCTCACAGTAACCTAAAAACATGGGACACTATCTATCCCAAGCAAATGACTGTTAATCCCATTTAAAATAGACACACGGAATCAATGGAACTTGCATATATGTTGACTCGCCCAAGTTCTCGTCGACTTGGGTGTGTTTAAACTCATTGGGATGAATAGATTTAAACCTATAGTATTTTCTAGTATTCTGTTAAATGACACAGGCAGGTGGGGTGCATTTGGAGGGCAATGAGCAATGGTTGCACCCAGCTGAAGGTAGCAGGAGCAAAGTCCCACATGTGGGACCATTGCGTATAACAGTGAAAACTAATATCCACAAAGATATATGTGTGATGCAGCAGCTAAAATAGCCAACATGATCCTAGGCAAGCCGCACTGTGCCCTGCTGTTGCCCTACACAATGACAGCCAAGTGTGTTGGCTACCAATATGCCTTTTGTTGTGTTACATTGCTATCCAGTAAAGGTGTACGGAAGCGTAACATAACCCTCCGGTGTGCATTTATGCAACAGCGAAGCTACAAGAAAATGACTCCATGACCTTTGGCTTCCCTCCCAAGCCTAGCATCATCTCCTCTTCCCAGATGAAAAATCCCAAATGTTTTCAACCTGAAAGCGGGAGGCAGAATAAATGATGCAAAGCTACGCTACTGTTGGATAAACACAACACATTTGTTTATGGTGCAATAAACACATGTCCACTCCAGGAAGCTAGTCTGCCCTCCAGTTTGCAAATACAAATATTTGAAGAAGCTAGTCCTTGTTGTTGTCATTGGCTGTCAAGTTGGTTTCGACTTATGGCAACCCTACAAAGGAGACCTCCAGGGAAACCCCTGGTCATCAACAGCTCTGCTCAGGTCTTGCAAACTCATATTTCAATTGCAAAGAAAAGAAAACAGAAAGAAGGCCAAACTGTGATTGGACAAAACGCAAGAAGAGAGGCGGGCAATTTGTAAGAGTTACTCAGCATCCCTAGAAGTTTTCTGATATTCACTCTTTTCCGGTGTCAAAAGGTTGTGGTATTCTTATGCCATAACCACAGCTACCACCAAAATATAGCTAATATCTGTGAGGGAGAGTTGGCTTGAGCTTTGAGGTGGGAAAGGGGGGTTTCCCAGTCTTTCTATTTATTTACTTACTTATCCATGTAATATTTTGTCTTTTTCCCAGGGCAAAATCCAGGGTATCTTACAATGTTAATTAAAAACAATCACAGCCAAGCATTTCAAATGTGCCACTGCAGGGATTAAAATCATGTCTCTGGAAAGATGGCAGGGTAGCAAAGTCCACTATCCCTGATAAGAGAAGGTGGCCAACTCTAGGAGCTTCGTGGCCCATTTTTCCATCACCGTTCCTGGACCCCCTTCAAGATGTACCAGCCTTTCCTGGCAAAAACAGAACTACATAATCTTCACTTCCAGTATTTGGACTCTCCACTGTATTCTGCTTTGGTCAGGCCCCACCTGGAACATTGTGTCCAGTTCTGGGCACCACAATTTAAAAAGGATGTTGAGAAACTGGAATTATGTCCAAAGGAGGGTGACTAAAATGGTGAAGGGTCTGGAAATCATGTCCTATGAGGAAAGACTTAGGGAGCTGGGGATGTTTAGCCTGGAGAAGAGAAGGTTAAGGGGGGATATGATAGCCCTGTTTATATATCTGAAGGGATGTCATATTGAGGAGGGAGCAAGCTTGTTTTCTGCTGCTCCAGAGACTAGAATCCGGAGCAATGGATGCAAGCTCTAGGAAAAGAGATTCCAGCTCAACATTAGGAGGAACTTCCTGAGAGTAAGGGCTGTTTGACAGTGGAACACACTCCTTCTTCGGAGATTGTAGTGGAGTCTCCCTCCTTGGAGGTCTTTAAACAGAGGCTGGATGGCCATCTGTCAGTGGGGAGGCTTTGATTTAGATTTCCTGCATGGCAGAATGGGGTTGGCCTGGATGGCCCTTGGGGTCTCTTCCAACTCTATGATTTTATGATTCTCCACTTCCAGTTTCCTCAACCCTATATTCTGTGCAGAGTGCTTGCCCAAACAATTTGCAACGAAGGGTCACTCTTTGTTTTGGTGGAAGAATCGCATCCCCTTGGAGATTCTCCCCAGATATTTTGCATTGGAGGATGGCCGTTTTGCCAGGGACAATCCTCATTAATCCTCTGTCTTCCCATTTTTCCAGCTGATATTAAAATGTCCTGGTTTCTTTCTCTCCTCCAACCTTCCCCCTTTATCATCAGCTTGCTTAAATTGCTGCAAACTGAGTTCAGAGTAGAAAAGCAGTTTGCATGCAATGAAGTCAGCAAGGAAAAGAAGAGCGGAAAGGAAGGAACAAAACCTTGCTCTTTCCAGTCAGTTCAGGCAAAGGCAAATTGCTGCAGCCTCTCTGGGTTTGTCTGTTCTTCCTTTTGACCAGACTGATGTTGCTAAGCCACAGATATGTTGGTTTTACATGTGAGATGTTGGAAGGTATGAAACTGCTTTGCATCCAAACTCAGAAACCTGCTCCTTCCTCTTTGTGTGAACGGACTGAAGAGTTTTGGCTCCACGGGTTTCCTTTTTTAATTTTAATTTTTAAGCTGAATTTTCCAAAGCAGCCGGGTTCGATCTGGCACATGAACAGCTCTGGCCATCTGAAAAGCTGAGAACACTTCTTGGCGTCGGAGTTAAAAAAAATTTCAGGATCACGTGAACTCGGTCCCGCTTTGCCAAAATGCGGAGGGAGAGGAAAGGCTTTAATTGCAAGGCCTGGTTTTTGCACTGTTGGTCTTGGGCTTAATTCAAAACAGCCAGAAGTGAAGGTTTAAAGAGGCGAAAAGCAGGAGGGGGGGGAGAGAGAGAAAGGCTTGCAGTATCTGGAAAAAGTGAGTCAAATCCCTTCCTTTGTAACAGATACCTATGTCTCCATGCATTGGAGCAAGAAAAGTTAATTGTTTTTATAAAGGCATTTGATAGGGAACTCCTTACCAAGTGGACTTCTGAAAGGAATTCATTACTGGCAACGTTGGAAAACATTCGAAAACAAACCTTGTTTTGCTTTGGTTTAGGCTTTTGCTGACTCATTTTTTGAGTCACTGCGTGGCCTTTTAACATAACTTCTTACTTTGTCATCACCTTAAAACACACAACAATTTTGAGATTGATGAGAATGATGGCATAATATTGAAAAGCTCTGCTCAAAAAGGCCTCTGAAAAGGCCTTAGCACGTCCTTTAAAAATACTGTAAATAGAAGAAACCACTACTGGACATTCATCACAAAATGCACTTTTGTACTTCATGTTTCTCTTTCCATAGGAAAGTGAGAAACGGTGGATGCAGGACAGGTGGAAACCAGTTACATGGTTGTAGAAACCTGTATGGGAAATGGGAGCCTAGGATCCTAGTGGTTCCTAAAATGTCTCCTCACTTTTAAGTGGGTGAAGCTCTGGCCCTTGGGATACAAAGACTGTCATCAGGGTAGAATAATAGAAAGAGCAAAAGAGAGAGCAAGTGTAACCAATGAATCAACCAACTAGCAAACAAACTAACTAACAGGTTAACCAACCAACTAGTTTGTTAGCCACCCAACTTTTTATCAACCTGCCAACTAATTGACCAGGCACAACTTAACCAACCACACAGCCAACCCACTGACTACCCAGATAAGCAACCAACTAACCAACCAATCAGTTAATAGAGCAAGCAACTAACCAACCAACCAGTTAATAAAGCAAGCAACTAACCAACCAATCAGTTAAATAAGCAGGCAGACAGCCAACCGACCAACCAACCAACCTGTCAACTGATTGGCCAATTAACCTATTAATCAAACAACAATTTAACCCAACACACAAGTAGCAAAAACAGTTCACTGATCAAGCAACCAACAAACCAAAGAGCCAACAAGCCAACTAACTAACCAAACAGTTAACCAACCACACAACCACCTAACCAACTATGCAACACATCTACCCAAGGAAGCAGCCATCTAACTGACCAACAAACTAAGCTGTTCAGCCAACTACCCATGTAAGGAAATAGTCAACCAACCACCTCAGCAGCTAACCAATAAGCCAACCCATTAACCAAATGAGCAGCCAAGTAACTAAACAAGGAACCACTTAAACAATCAACCAACTAGTGAGCCAACCGATCAACCAGTCATAGAATCATAGAATCCTAGAGTTGGAAGAGACCACATGGGCCCTGATCCAGTCCAACCCCATTCTGCCATGCAGGAAATCCAATCAAAGCATCCCCAATAGATGGCCATCTAGCCTCTGCTTAAAGACCTCCAAAGAAGGAGACTCCACCAAAATCTCCGAGGAAGGAGTGTGTTCCACTGTTGAACAGCCCTTACTGTCAGGAAGTTCTTCCTAATGTTGAGCTGGAATCTCTTTTCCTGGAACTTGCATCCATTATTCCGGGTCCTGTTCTCTGGAGCAGCAGAAAACAAGCTTGCTCCCTCCTCAATATGACAGCCTTTCAAATATTTAAACAAATATTTAAACAGTCAAGCGGCTTAGTAAAAAGATGGCAGGAGTTCAGTTTCCATTGAAGGGGTTTCCTCCCACCAGTACTAACAATCCCCAGAGTATGCAAAATTACTATAGTTACAAACTGAGGGCAGTTCAGAAAACCTATTCACAATTGGGATGGAAAAGACAGGCAGAAGATGGCTGTGTGAAGCCACCCCCAGGAAAAGCACGGCTCAGTTACCAGGATGCCTTTGCCTGCCGTTGCCCTGCCAAGTTTCCCCGGCCAAAAGAACAGCCCAGTGAACATTTGCAAATGGCTTCTCTCCCCGTCCCCTGGCCCTGATGTCTCTTAATCGCATTTGGGAAGCCTTTCCAGACTGACACAGGCAAAAGAAAAAATATGTCTGGATGTGCAACGCTGCCAAGGATTTCTTGGCAGGTAAGAGCAGCCGCAGCCATCCTTCCCTGAACTGGGAGCTGAGTGATGATGTCCAGGCGATAATTTCATTTGGGAGAGATGTGCCAGATGCATCCCCACCGCCTTCGTTCGCTGTTTGCGCTGGATGCAAGCATGGGGAAAGAACAAGCGTGATGCGAGAGATGTCACTTTTGGACCCAGATTGGACAAAGCAAGGACCCCCCCCCCAGGTTACTTATATAAAATGACAAAAGGAAATTATATTATTATATTATATTATATTATATTTTCAAGCAGTGGATGCTTGAATCCATGGATAACGAATCCATAGATAGGGAGGGCCAACTGTTCTCCCATGCTGGTTTGTTCCAGAATTGTTTCTTGTATGCATCTGCAGTTACACTGCTTTAACTGCCATGGCTGAATGCTATGGAACCGTGGGATTTGTAGGTTTTCATTGCACCTGAGCTCTCTGACACAGAAAGCCAACTCTCTCACCAAAGTACAAATCCCAGAATTGCACAGCATGGAGTATGTCAATTAAAGTGGTGACAAACTGCATTAAATCTGCAGTGCAGATGCAACCTGTGAGTTTTTATTTTCCTGAGTAGAAGGAAAAGGGGCTTCTGATGATAAAAATGAAGAGGTTGACCTGAAGCACAGCTGCCTGCAGTTGCTTTGGACCCAGACAGCTGCTGGAAGCCTTTCTGTATTGTGTGATGGCCGGTCTAGAGGAAAACCGGGGCTTTACGATGTAGATATTACGAATAAATATTTGTGAGTCTTTTCTTACCAGCTGTAAGCTGCATTCAACATTATTTTTCAGGGCAGGCAAAAAGGGCAAAGGGGGAAAAGAAATCTAACTTCTTGCTAACATAATCTAATCTACAGTGGATTCTGTGTACTGTTTGTTTTGCAGAGTGAGGCAGGATATCATGCTGTTATTCTTTTAAATAAAATCTGGACTAAGTTCAAATTTCACTCCCCTCTTCCAGCATGTGGCTTTTCTTGCGTAAATGCTCGCCATGAATGAAAAATATGCAAGGCATGAAGTCAGATGAGTCCTATTCAAGAGCGAAGGGCAGAGGGTTTTCCAAGATGAAAGCAAAGGCCAAAAAAATGTCCTTTTTTGCAAGTGGTCCAACAAGGTGGCAAGATCCAGCAGTTCACAAGCAATGCATATAAAAGGTCTCTCTTTTCAGGCCAAGGGTCTGTCGAAACCCAACTGCCTCTTTTCCTCTCCCTTGTACATCTGGAATATGTAACTGGAGTATTATTGCATTACTACAGTAATAATAATGATAATGATAATAATAACCCATTGTACAGTATTTAATAGGACATGAGCATCCATGGATTTTGGTATCTATTGGGAGGGGGGGTTCTGGGTACCAAATCTCAGCAGATACCAAGGCCCACTGTAATTATTATTGTTGTTGTTGTTGTTGTGATAATTGTGATAATAATAATAACAACAACAACAACAACATCCCATTGCATTTAATGGGACTTGAGCATCCACATACAGTATTTTGGTATCCATGAGGGGTCCTGGTACCAAACCCCAGCAGATACCAATGTACTTTGTTTTCAATTTGGTGTGAGCCTCCTTGGGTCTTGTGAAAGGAGAAAGGCAGGATATAAATAAAATAAAATAAAATAATGCATGCACTGCAGGAATGTCAACTGAATGACACCCAGCTTCTTTGCAGCTTTCCTTTGATGCACCGGTCCATCCACCTGCCTCTTTTTGATGTATTTTTCCATGATGCCACCACCTAAAAAGCCAGAAGTCTCAAGGGCTCCCACTCTTTGTCTTAAATCTGGAAGAACCGGTAGTGAAATCCTCCCGCCGAAGCTGGCCATGCCTTCCATGGCCTCCTCATGAAGTCAGAACAGGGGGACCAATGGAGGTTTTACCAGATTCCTGAACAGGGACTTTTTCCATACGGCTGCAGACAGCAGCTGCAAAGCATGAGCTAAATATTTACAGAGATTTACCGGGCAAGAAAAGAGATGCAGCTGCGTAAAAGAAAAATCCAGGAAAAATCCAGCAAGGGCTGCCCTTTTGCAAACAGACGCATCCTCTAAGGCCTTGGATTCAAAGCCCAGCTGGCAGGGTCCAAGTTTTCCCAGAGTTAGGTAGAGCCAGTGATGGTGAATAGGAGGGTGAATGGGTGCCCCATCTACCCCAACCCCTGCCATGCAGGAATCCCCAGATAAAGCACACTCAAGAGATGGTCATGATCCAACCTCTGTTTAAAGACCTCCAACGAAGGAGACTCCATCATACTCCAAGGCAGTCTCCTCCATGGTGAAACAGTGGAGAAGTTCTTCCTAATGTTTAGCTGGAATCTCTCTTTTCTTGCAGTTGGAATCCTCTACACAACATCTCTTCACCTGTTTTAAGATGACTCTGTCATATCATCTCCCAATCGTCTCTTCTGCAAGCTCCTTAAGCTAGTCCTCATAAGGCTTGGTGGCTTCCAGACCATTGACCGTTTGTGTTGCCCTTCTCTAGACATAGAATCGAAGAGCCGGAAGTGACCCCAAGGGCCTCCCAATCCAACCCTCTTCTTCCATACACTCCTGACAGATAGCCATCCAGCCTCTGCTTAAAAAACACCCAAAGAAGTAGACTCCGCAATCCTCCAAAAAGAGCATCTTCCACTGTTGAACAGTCCTTGCCATCTGGAAGTTCTTCCTAATGTTTAGGTGGAATCTCTTTTCCTGGAGCTTGCATCCATCACTCCGTGTCCTAATCCCTGGAGCAGCAGAAAACAAGCTTCTTCCATCCTCAATATGATACCACTTCAAATACTTTAAAAAAGCTATCATATAACTTCTAAACCATCTCTTCTCAAATCTAAACCTACCCAGTTCCCTAAGTCTCTCCTCAGACCTTCCACCATTTTGGTGGTTCTCTTCTGGACATGGCCCAGCTTGTCAATATTTCTCTCGAAGTATGGTGTCCAAAGCTGGACACAGTGTTCCAGGTGAAGACTGACCAAAATAGAATAAAGTGGTGCTATTACTGTACTTTCCTCGATCATTCTAGACACTGCACTCCTATTGATGCAGCCTAAGGTTGCATTGGCCTGTGCCCACCTGTCAATATCCTTGTGCAGGTTTTAGAAAATACACCTGTTATCGCCATAAATAAACGGCAAAAATAATAACTTTTATAGGAAGTCCATTGAGCGTTTCTGTTCTGTCGGAAGAGTTCTCCATCCCCCACTTTGCTGGTCATTTCCTGACCCCTCTAGATGAGAAAAACATGAACAATGCTATGCAAGTTTGTAGCCCAGAATCTCAACAACTGGAAAAGCACGGACACCTTTGTGGCTCTTCTTTCATGGACTGTGTTGTCTTTAGCAACTCATATCAGTGCACAACACACAGACGCACAGCTGCCTCCTCTTTACAAACCCAGGCTATTTCCCAGGGCCTCTGAGCCCTGTAAGTTCAGGAGTATCTGCAAACATTTCCAGGCTCGGCCTTAGAGAATTCTTCAAAAAAAGACAGAAAACAGGAAATGATTCAACGGGTTGAATAATAATTGGAGTTTTCTGGGCCCCAAAGGACTCTGTTCTTTTGCAAAGCAGAGGCTTCGAACCTGTTTGAGAGGGAAGCCCTCCGCAAACCCAATGCTTTTGGCCTCTCTTTCTCTTGTTCAAGATGAAAATGGTATGCTTCAAATTGCCATTATATTACAACTCCTTTTTCAGGCTGGATTACAGATTCAGTCACAGCAGAACAGAGATGAAAATCCATTTGGTTTGTGTTTCAAAACACAGGCATCCACGCCTGTGTCCTTATTTCTCCAAACACGATTTGCATTCTGGTTTATTTCTTTAAAGGCTTCTGCTGCCAGCTAAACATTCCTGAGATTTTTTATATATCACAGATGGTTAGGATTTTTGACTTTATCTGTTTTGGATAACACTCTGTATTTGGCCTTTGGGGAAGATTGTGATGCCGCTTCTTAAAATGATGTGTTACTGTTCACACAGCTCCTATCTTCCAGGTTTCATCACCTTTGTCTGACTCTCTTTTTACAGCTAACAATTTCCCAAAACCCATTCCTACCACCACCACCCTATAAGTCAATATTTGTGTTTATAAGGTATCTATAAAACTGGTTTTACGAGTATCATGCCATTGCCTTTAAGTAAAACAAGTACAGTACATCTCTAAAAACATAATTAATCAGAACCAGAGAGAAAGGGAGAGAGCGAGAGAATTAATAAATTAATAGAATTTAATCAATGAATCTAATCAATGAATTACAAAAATGTTTCAGCCTCTGTCTCCTTCCTGTTCCTCAAAATAAAAGCTTTATCAGTTTTTAATCTCACCGAAAGAAGAAGGCAGGCATTTCTATTGGTTTTGCCAATTCATTTATTAAGTTCTGTTTGTCAGTCGGTCTAATAAGTATATATATATTTAGGGATTAACTGCCTCTTTCTGGATCCATCACAAACTTGTCAGAAGCCTTTTCTTTTGGTTGGTGAAATGCTTAAGGAAAGGGCTTTACTGGATACAGAAACAAATACTGTCTTGGCGACAATTTCAGCCTCTCCTAACTTTCCTGTTCTTCTGCCATCTTGAAAATACTCTGACATTGCTTAGCCACACTCTCTGAGTCTTTGCCTCTGAAATGTTGGAAGATATGGTAAACTACACCTTCGGATGGCGCCTTTAATGCCAATATTTGTGGGATTTATCACAAAGGCCATTATAGCCATTCAGGCTCTGAGGCTGAATGGTTTTCAGTCTCTTTATGGAATAACACTTTTTGAGGTGGATTTAGCACTATAAACATAGCCCTCCTCTCTTAAAGAAAAGGTGCGCAGACTATTTAATTCGCCAGGTGTTAGCCCTGAGGCAAAGGGAATTCATTCTCAGGGGCAACGGTTTCAATTCCATAGAGATTTTACATCGGATGGCAGGGAAAACTTTGAATATACAGTATATTTATTTTCTAGCCTCCAGGATCGAGAATATGCGCTAAGTAGCAGCCAAGAGGCGCCTGGTTATTCCTAAGAGCACAACTCAGATGTTTCAAACACTGCGGTTTTTATTTTAAAAAGTCAAAATAAAACACTCTAGCAAAGAAAGTCTCCGGTTTGGAACTGACAAAGTATGACTCACAACCAGATTTTTACAAAAGATAATGTTGATTTACTTTCTCAGAAGAAACTCACTTATCTTATCCCAAGCCCCAATCTTATGGTCAAATTTGGGATTTCCCAACAAGGGAAAGTGAGTTTGCAAATAATGTAGTCTGTCTTGGAAGCAATTTGCAGTAGGCACTTGCTGCTTTTCTGGGGTGAACAAAAGTCCGCTTCAGATAACCAAGCATGAAAGTTTTGCAAAAATGGTTCCTTTTGTCCATAAGTAACTTAAACTATGTTGATATGAGCAAGCTGGCTGTTGTGGTTGTTGCTGCTGTGTGTCTTCAAGTTGTTTCTGACTTATGGCAAACCTAAAATGAATCTATCATGGGGTTTCCTTTGCAAGATTTGTTCAGAAGAGCTTGCCTCTGCCTTACTCTGGAGTTTATCAGACAAGGGGAATTGGAAGTATAATCGGATGGCAATCTGAACGCAATCATGGGGTTTTACATTCTGGCGTGATAGACTGCCACACACAAATTTGGGCAATGGCATGCTATTTTCGGGCAATGGGGAGCCAGTTAGAATGCAATGCATATTCACGTAATTGCATGAAACTAGCGACTTTAAGTGAATGCATTCTGGCCCCACTTTCTTTTCATTCGAATTTAAGAGAAATTCCTCCCGTTTGATAAACTCCTCTGAGGCTGAGAGAGTGTAAGTTTCCAAGGCTGAGCAGTTATTCCCAACCCAGCTGTCAAGACAACTAAGAGAACCAGAGATTTAAGAGAACCCATTTGAACCTGGTTTAAGAACCTGGCTTAAGAGGAAACTCCGGAGTAAACCACAGATTCTCTTAAACCAGATTAAGGCAGGATACAGACCGCCCAAAAACAGCGGTCTGCAGGCGCCCAATTTAACTCCGGAGGGGCATCGCAGCCCCCAAATAGTGCAACATCCCTTCAGAGTAAAAAGAACCCGGTTCTTCCAGGTTCTTCCTGCGGCGCCCGGGTTACGTTGTGAGTGCATCAATGGCACACTCGTGACGTAACCAATGCACAGCGACGTGGGGACGCTGTGCGTCCCTTATGTCATGATGGTGTGGACGGGATGCCGCCATCATGCCGCCGCCATTACATACTAGGGTTCTGGACTGTGCAGTTGCTGTGCAGTCTGGAACCCTAGTATCGCCATCGCCATGCCCCTTTCGGCCCATCTGTCTCTAATAGTTTAAATAGTGGTTTTGCTGCAGATGTGGCCCTATGTTGTCTGGTTGGATTGCACCAATACCAGGGGTGGGTCTGGTCTGTATATCCTTAGTATGTAAAGTGACTTACACAAGTAAGCCAAGCCATGTATCAAAGTGGGAGGCATTAAAATACCACTATAGCTGCCATTCTATAACCTGTCTAACCTGCCGAGGAGAAAAGATTCTCTCCTGACCATCAAAACACGGCACTTGCAACCCATCCACCCAACTCTTTCCTAGTGACACTTGGTTATTTGAATAAACATCTGTGCGCTGAATCACATCCTGCTCCTACTTATCGCAGTTTTGATACCCGAGAGAAATGGGAATAAGTAACCATATTATTATATGCACGGCAGCAGAGAGAAAAGAGGGCTTACACAATGAAAACAAAACTGTGTCTGCCGCCAAAGGTCCACAAACAAGGCCGACCGTCGGGAGGATGTGATGTTGGCAAGCATGGGGAATAGGGTTTTCTATTTGACTGGCATATTATTATTATTATTATTATTATTAATAGTAGCACATTATATCCCGCCTTTCACCCAATACAGAGACTCAAGGCGGCGAACAGCAGATTTGAAACAATACAATTTAAAAACAATACAACATCAAAACGTATAAATATAAGAATTAAAAACAATTAAAAGTTTTAAAAGTTAAAACAGCTATGAGTTAAAATAGAACACACTCATCCCTCCATATTTGCGGCTTTGATATTTGCAGGTTTGATTATTCACGGATTCGATTAATATGTTCTCTCCCTCTAGGAATATCTAGGTCCTCCAGTACAACTCTATGGCCAACTTTAACTAAAAGTTGCACTGAAAGACCTAGAGATTCCTAGAGAGTACTTCTGTAGGCCTTTGGACCTCCTCCGGCACAACTCTATGGCCAGTGTCTGTCGGACGTTGACCACAGAGTTGCCCTGGAGGACCTAGAGATTCCTAGAGAGAACACTCTTCTAGGCCTTTGTAGCTCCTCCAGGGCAGTTCTATGGTCAGTGTCTGTCGGACGTTGACCACAGAGTTGCCCTGGAGGACCTAGAGGTTCCTAGAGAGGTGTCCTCTCAGGTAAAAACATGGTGTTTTTGTTATCTGCAGTTTTTCCATATTCACGGGGGTCTTGTGCCCCTAACCCTAGTGAATATGGAGGGTTAAGTATATGTTAAAAATACAAAATACAGTGCATACTCTGTGGCACTGTGGCTGGTGCTCAAGTAGGGTTGCCATAAGTGAGGACCTCCAAACCGGGACAAATGTAGGACAAATGCAGGACAACATTTTCAAATGGAGGACACATTTTATAAAAATGGAGGACACGCAAAAAAATTCAGGCTTTTTTAGAAATGTTAATATAAATGCATCTTTCTTAGGCATGATCAAAATGGAGGACATTTTGACATTATTCCTAGACAGATCACGGAAATGTACTTCCCTTTCTGGCCACCCCCCCTCTCCCCATTCCAAACAGCACATTTGCGAGTATGCATGTGCCAAGTCGCCTGTTGACTTAATGGCGCCCTATGGATTTTGTAGAGTATGTATTGCTTTCAAGTCGCCTGTTGACTTATGGCGGCTCTATGTGATTTTGTAGAGTATGCATGTGCTTTTCAAGTCGCCTGCTGACTTAAGGCGGCCCCTATGGATTTTGTAGGTATGTAAAGCTTTTTCAAGTCGCCTGCTGACTTATGGCGGCCCTATGGATTTTGTGAGTATGCATGTGCTTCCCAGTCGCCTGTTGACTTAAGGCGGCCCTATGGATTTTGTATAAGTATGCATGTGCTTTCAAGTTGGCTGCTGACTTATGGCGGCCCTATGGATTTTGTAGAGTATGCATTGCTTTTCAAGTCTGCCTGCTTGACTTATGGCGGGCTCTATGGATTTGTGCGAGTATGCATGTGCTTCCAAGTCGCCTGCTGACTTAGGCGGCCCTATGGATTTTGTAGAGTATGCATGTGCTTTCAAGTCGCCTGCTGACTTATGGCGGCCCTATTGATTTTGTAGGTATGCTGTGTTTCAAGTCGCCTGCTGACTTATGGGGCCCTATGGATTTTGTAGAGTATGCATGTGCTTTCA
>NC_056529.1:86047-113909 GCF_019175285.1 Sceloporus undulatus | reverse complement strand
CATACTCTACAAAATCCATAGGTCCGCCATAAGTCAACAGGCGACTTGGAAGCACATGCATTCACACAACAAACATCTCAGTGGGGAACATAAACAGAGACTGGATGGCCATCTGTCGGGGATGCTTTGATTTGGATTTACTGCATGGCAGGGGGTTGGACTGGATGGCCCTTGCAGTCTCTTCCAACTCTATTATTCTATGATTCTATGATTCTATAAATGGAAGGAGACTTTCTGTGTTGGATATGTCCCAGTTAAAACAGTCTTAGGCAGCAGCTTGCTCAGTTTTATTTTAGAAACGATACCTCTGGATAGGGTTTGCAATGGGCTGTACCTATACCCAGTCCAGCTGTTATAAGGAATGCTTCAGGGCAATCTTTCTGCACTTGAAATAGGGATTTTTAATGCTCTGCCAGCAATATCTTGTAAGGCAGGCCAGGATCATTTTACAAATGGAGTCTGAGAAAAGGAGCAGGGCTTGCAGTGGTTCAGGTGGAAGCCTGAACTGCAGACTCCCTGGCTCACAGCTCATGCTCTGACCCACCGACGCGGCATCTTCTCTAATATGATGGAAAAGAATTAATTTTGTGCGCACTGCGACGCTTTGCCAAACATGCGGGGAGGGAAAGAGGATGGACTTGGATGCCAAACTGCAGCGCCTGGTGCAGAAAAACCACAACCCCTGCTAAGATCAAGGATTTCAATGGTATGAAGGGAGCAGCCGCAAGGCAACAATGCACTGCTTTTATGTTATTGTGTAGGAAAAGCAGTTGTGGGAGGCTGGAGTGGGTGAGCACAAGGGAGACGAGAAGCCTTAACCCATTTCTCCCCTCCACAATGCTCTCCCCGAAACAGCTTTTCCCTCTACGGCGTGCGATGGGCCATCGCTCTAGCTTCCCAAATACTTTTGGCCTACACGTTCCATCAGGACAGAGAGCCTGCGGTGAGGGATGATGGGGATTGCATTCCTAAAATATCTGTAAGGTTGCAGTTGCTTGTCCTGGTTCTGCAAGAAGCATAGAAAAGCCAAAACCACTTCTTCATTTCTCTGAAGATGCCAGCCACAGAAGCTGGTGAAACATCAGGAATAAACTCTTCTAGAACAAGGCCACAGAGCCCCAAAACCCACAAAAAAACTATACTTCTTTATTTTTTAAACAAGACTTTTAATTAAGTCACCAGGTAAAGACCCTACACACTTCTAGGCTATAGTTCTTCTTCTTTTTATTAATATAATACAAAATTGCAAACTTATTTAAGTCATTTCTATAGTTATAATACTTCAAATAATAATAGTAATAGCAAATTTGTGCAACACTTCCCACGTTCCTCCATCCTTAAGTCCCTTCTATATTTCCCAGTTTATAAAACCATTTTGTCTTATTTTTCCCATAATCGTTAAGAAGAATCTCTCGGTTCTAATTCAAATATAAAATGTCCTGTTTATGTGTATGCTTAAACGCGTCTTATATATTTTGACGCTTCCCTTTTTTTTACTACTAACTAATAATAATAATAATAATAATAATAATAAAGATTTATTTCTAGCCCGCCCAATCACGAAGAATCCGGGCGGATTACAATAGTAAAATACATCAAATTACAATAGAGTTATAAAAAAAATCAAACCCTAGACCTACCCCCCCCCCATTCCCAGTAACATTAAAGACATTAAAGACATTAAACAAAAAAATAGGCAGAAAGATAGGCGGTGAAGAATAGGCAGATGAGGGGACAAATATCTCTACATCTGGGGAGGGTAACTAAGTTGGAAAGGCCTGCCGGAAGAGATCCGTCTTGAGTGCTTTCTTAAAGGCTGTCAGAGTGGGAATGTGATGGATCTCCTTCGGCTGGTCATTCCATAGTTTTGGAGCAGTAATAGAAAAGGCCCTCTGGGAGACTGATGCTAGCCTAGATCTTTTTGGCTGTAGTAGATTTCTTCCCAAGGACCTTAGTGTGCGGGACGGAAGAAGACATTCCCTCAAGTACTCTGGGCCCAAGCCATGTAGGGCTTTAAAGGTAATCACCAATTCCTTGTATTTGCCCGGAAACTAATAGGCAGCCAGTGCAGGGACTTCAAGACCGGTGTTATATGGTCATTCCTAGAAGTCCCCGTGATCAATCTGGCAGCCATATTTTGTAACAACTGAAGTTTCTGAACTTGGCACAAGGGTAGCCCCATGTAGAGCGCATTGCAGAAGTCCAATCGAGAGGTGACCAGTGCATCTACTACAGTTTCCAGGTCCCTTGGCTCCAGGAAGGGGCGCAGGTGGTGGATCAGACGAAGTTGATAGCAGGCGCTCCTGACTGTCGCATCCACCTGAGCTGTCAGATGGAGCGATGAGTCAAGAAGCATCCCCCAAACTGCGGACCGAATCCTTCAGGGGAAGTGTGACCCCATCCAGAACTGGCTGACACAACTCCATTCCTGGATTCAGGGTTCCTATAGCAAGTACCTCCGTCTTACCTGGATTCAGCTTGAGTCGGTTTTCCCTCATCCAGTCCATTACCACCTCAAGACATTCAGAGGAGAGATGCCATCCTTAGTCACTGCCTCAGTCCAAGACATAGAGAAGTATATTTGGGTGTCATCAATGTACTGATAACACCTCACTCCATGTCTCCAGATGATCTCACCCAGCAGCTTCATGTAAATGTTAAATAGCATTGGGGACAGAATCGCTCCTTGAGGGACACCCGATTTGAGCTCCCTCTTGGCCAAACAACTGTCCCCAAGCAACACCATCTGGAACCAACCCGAGAGGTAGGACCAAAACCACTGCAATGCAGTGCCTCCAATACCCAAATCTCTCAGTCACTCCAGAAGGATACCATGGTCGATGGTATCAAAGGCCACTGAGAGGTCCAAGAGCACCAACAGGGTCACACTTCCCCTGTCGATAACCAGACAGAGATCATCGACTAAGGCGACCATGGCTGTCTCCACTCCATATCCCGTCCTGAATCCGGTTTGAAATGGATCCAGAAAATCCGTTTCCTCCAAGACTACTTGTAGTTGATTGGCGACCGCTCTCTCGATCAACTTGCTCAGAAATGGTAGTAATGAGACTGGTCTATAGTTATTTCTATCCAGGGGGTCCAAGAAAGGCTTTTTAAAGAGTGGTCTAACTACTGCCTTCTTGAGGCAGGGAGGCAGGGAGCCTTCCCTGAGGGATGCATTAATTATGTTTTTCAGCATCACCATGATTTTTTCTCCCCCCTGGATAGCCAGCCAGGTTGGGCAAGGGTCGAGAGGGCAAGTCGTCTTTTTCAAACTACTAAGAAGCTTGTCCACATCCTCAGTACTTCCCGACTCAAATTGATCCAGTTTAACAGTAATGGCGGAGGCACTGGATGCCTCTCTAGTTGTCTCTGTCCTCAAATTGGCATCCAAATCAGCTCTTATCCGAGAGATTTTATCTGCAAAATAATCACTAAAAGCATCACAGCAGGTTTCAGAAGAATCTAATAAAGGGTTGTGGGTAGAAGGTAGTTGGGTTAAGTTCCTCACTACCCTGAACAGCTCAGCTGGATGAGATTTTGCATACGCAATAGATGCAGAATTGAAAGATTTCTTAACTGCATCTATCGCTACTTGATAGGACCTAAGAAAGGTCCCATGAAGTGTCTTGTCGGATATGAGTTGAGATCTCTGCCAATGGCGCTCTAGTTGTTGTCCAACCCGCTTCATTTGTCTAAGATCTTCCGTATACCAAGAGTTATCTTCTTTTGCAAAACTTTGGAATTTATCATGCGAGAGGGAAGTGCCCAAATCTTCTGGATAAATGGGGGTTAAAGCTGGGAATATCCCGCAAAAACAGGATTGTTTTCAGACAACAATGTCACCATTATCCTTAACTTATGAATTAAATTATGCATTTTCTTCGCTTTTGGCCACTTTTTACTTACGGGAAAATCCTGAAAATAAAAAGAGGCGTGTTTTGGACACTTTGATCATGAATTAAGTCTGGGATAATGGCGATGTCGGGGGAACATCGTCCAAAAACAATCCCACTTTTGCGGGGATATTCTTGGATTTAATCCCCTTTTATTCACGGGATATGGGCACTTTACCTCCCTTGTGATAAACTCCTAAATTACAGGAAACAGCTCTTGCTCACTTTTTTCATATCTTTTGGGTTCCGCCAAAAGCCAAAACCTCTTCAAAATAAAAAGTCAGAAGCAAACCAAAGCCTGAAGAACAGAGGAGATGGTTATGAGATTCCAGTCCCCAAACTTTTTGACCATATTGACTGGGAACTGGAACCAAGAAAGGTAACTTTTCCAAGCTCTGTCCAAGAATAGAGGAAAAGCACAGCTAATCCTGTTCCGTTGTGCACAACCTGAAGCCAAATCTGTTGTTGTTGTGTGCCTGAGGCTGAGAGCGTGAGGTGCCCTGACCCTAAGGCAGGACTTCTGGGAGCTGAAGTCCAAAACATCTGGAGGAGCAAAGCCTGGGAGCCACTGCTTTGGAGGATCACCTGTTTGGAGGTGCTTTTGACCTGGGACCTTTTCGAGAGGCTCTCCGCAGCATCTGGATCAAATGCCTTCTGCATGGCCAGCCTTCCTCCTCTTTGTGCGCTCTGGGTCTTCCAAAATACTTTGTACCCTCTTTGCAAGGTTCTTCTCGCTCCGGAGATAAGGCCGATGGAGCAATGCGGGGAATGTTGGCCGGCCACTGGAGCGACGGCTTCAGAACTTGGTGTACGATTTGTGCACCGAGATAAAACCATGAAGAGGAACTCTGTTCCAGGCTGATAAGATTTTCTGGACATCGGCTTCTCTCTCCCACCCTCTTCTCTGTGCCAAAAGCCTAAACAGGGCCCTAAATGCTCAAGTCCACCTTCCCAGACATTATGAATCTGGAATAGCAACTGACTCCAACTGGACTGGATAAAGCTGGGATGATTCAGTTTTGGAGCCAGCATGGCAAACGTTGAGCGTTGGACCATGACTCTGGAGACCAGGGTTCAAATCCTGGCTTGTCCACATAAACCCATTGGGTGACATTGGCCAAGTCACACTCTCTCAGCCTCAGGGGATGGCAATGGCAAACCTCCTCTGAACAAACCTTGGATATAGAAAAAATAGAGGAAATATGGTTTCCCATATCCAAATTTTGCAAAAAGAGATGGCAGTAGCAAAGCAAGCATTACGGTTTAAGGTTTATAATGGTATTAGAGTGGAAGGAATCTTGTAGTGTATAAAACATAAAAGACAAAATGACCAAGTACTGTATAACATTTAGGCAGGAGCAAAGGGCCTTAATATCAGGGATACTGTGGAAATTCCCGAGTTGTGTCTATATGCAATGTGTAATGTATACTGTGTAATATATGTGTTTTGTGCTTTTAATCTAATAAATTTGTTAAATAAATTTTTAAAATATGATAGGGCACCTTAGGGTCGCCATAAGTTGGAAACGACTTGAAGGCACATAACAACAAGAACAACAACAACCAAATACAAAACTACACATCCCGGGATGCTATTGGGGCAGGCGGCTGCATGGGTTAAAGTGGGATCGGAGTGCTTTAATTGTGTAGTGTGAAAGAGACCTACACACTCATAGAAATAAAGCTCTTTGTGTTCCTGCTCACACCTTTTGCAACGTGGAACTTTTGCCAAGAGGAGAAACTGCAGACCATAATGGCTTCCTTATGGAAAGAAAACAGGTTCTTGGGTGTCCTTTGCATTTGTCTTGGATCAAGACAGACTGGATTTCCTTGCAACACTTTTCCCGCTGGCAAACAGCGAGATTGCACTTATCTCTGGCTGCTAAACTGAAAACCGAGACAACGGGAAACTTGTCCTTCACCTACAAGTGAGAGCTCTGTTCTCTCTGGCTTTATCTGACCTGAGCAGTTGGGGGGTAATTTGTACCTGTGGACAGGTCAATACAAGAATGACCCCTAGAAAGAGGCAGTGCATCTACACTGCAGAAATAATGCAGTTTGACACCAATTTAAGTGCTGTGGCTCCATTCTATGGAATCCTGGGGTTTGTAGTTTTACAAGGTCTTTAGCTTTCTTTGCCCAAAAGGCAAAAGTAGACCCTGCATATGCTCTTGGATTTGCAAAGAGCAGAATGGAGGACAGGGATGCCAAATGCAGGATTGCGCACGGCTTCAAGCGACCAGTGCTGGTGAAGGCACATGGGAGCTGTGGTGCCATTTGTGTTTTTATCAGGGATTCAGCTACACCATTCCCCATGCTCAGAAAGCAAGCTGCAGCGTTTTGATAAAACTGGGTGGGAACGGTCACGTTTTGGTCTCTCTTAAAAACTTTTGCTGGCTAATAACATGCAAGATGCTCTACTTTAGTGGAAGCACCTTTTCCTGGTGACAATTTCTTAGGGATAGTTGCATGCTAGCTTGTTGCAAAAGGAAATCCTTGCAATCTTAATGCCGGAACAAACCGTCAATAATGGTAAAGTGGGAGGCAGTGTGACATAGTGGTTGGACTACAACTCTGGAAAGCAGGGTTTGAATTTCGACACAGTCATGGAAACCTCCTTGGATAGGTCACACACTCTCAGCTTCTGAAGGCGTCTCACCAAACTACAAATCCCAGGTTTCCATAGCATTGAGCCGTGGCTGTTAAAGTCAAGCTGCATTTAATTCTGCAGTTCGGATGCAGCCACAGTCTCTGCAATGCTAGAAATTTGGTAATGTAAGGATAATTTGTAAGCTGCTTTGTGTCCCAATTGTGGGGGGAAAACAGGATATATTATCATTATCATTATTATTATTATTATTATTTCTTACTCGCCTTTTCCCCTGGATCGAGGTGAGGAACAACAACAGACCAGCAAATATTAAAACACAACTTCAGTTACAACATATTTAAAAGCACAAACTAATATCTTTTAAAAAATAAATATTATTATTATTATTTCATGGGAGAGTAGCAACTCTTCTTGGAGTGATAGTGCCCTCATTTTGGCACTCTGTGGCCAAAATGTTAACCCAGATCCACCACAGATACATGCACACAATTGAAAAAGTACAGAGTTTTCCATTTTTGTAACCTTCCTTTCAGCTCCCAGGAGCACAAGAAGTTGGTTGCAGGATGCTTTTGCAAAGCAGAGATGCTCTTGGCACTTCACATTTGCAAACTCAGGGCTGGTCCATGCCATCCAAGTCCTGGCTGCAATCTGGAACAAGTTCTGGTTTTCTTTTTTGCAAAAGGGTATATTCTTTTCCCTGAGTCACAGACAGCTTGCCCACATATGAGGCGCATCTGTTGCCTATGAAAAGTTGAATGCCGCTTCTTCCTGAAACAACTGGCCCTCATTTTACACACAAAGAGGAAATTCTGTACAGTAACGCACACCACATGTGTACAAGGAGTGCATGTATTTCCACCGAGAGGCAGTCAAAGCTAACATCAGACCACACAGGGGGGTCTCTAGCCATGTGGGTCACAAGCCAAGATTTGACATGACTCCTTGGTTAAATCAGTGGCAAAAGCCTCACTTATGAGCCTGGCTTTCTATGCTTTCCCACACCCACAACTTGAAAAATGTTCTCTGTCTCTCTCTCTAACTTGGCCTATGGCCAAAGCGTAAGAGACAGAATTTAACTATGTTCATGAAGTTATGCAGCAATTGTGCAATTCCAGCTTATGAGGGAACTGCAATGTGCCCCATGTGCCAGGTGCATGACAATGTATGTGCATTCATGTGCAATGCAAGTTGTGAAAGTACGCACAAAGCCTCATCCATGTGCAATGAGCCACAACATGCAATCTCATCACATACACATGGTTTTGCAACAAAGGTCTTTCTCCCACTCTGCTTTTGACCTAATTCACAACCTCAGAATTAAGTCTGGGTTGAGGAGAAAGATTATTTTTTTCTTGGAACGTTTGGCTAAAATTCAGACTGAAAGTAACCCAACAGTCAATGAATTGCCAGCGCCATTTGGAGCCATACGAAGCATCCTGGACCATTTTATTTCATCCTTTGGCAGTATCACTTCAAACGTCCATTTTCAAAAGGCATGCTTATAAATCCTCCTTTTAAAAGTTTCCACGAACACCAACACCAAGCCATTCAACTATCCACGGCTTGAAAATATTGATGAAAAATATAAATTCCAAAAAGCAAATTTTGATTTTGCCATTTTATATAAGGGACAGTGTTGTGCAAGTGGTTTGAGCATTGGACTAGGACTCTGGGAGACCAGGGTTCGAGTCCCAGCTCAGCCATGAAAACCCACTGAGTGACCTTGGGCAAGTCATACTCTCTCAGCCTCAGAGGAAGAATTCTTACCAAGAAAACCCTGTGATAGGTTTGCATTAGGGTTGCCATATGTTGGAAACAAAGCATGCAACAACAAACAGCAGCACCATGTTACTACCTCATTGAATCTAATGAGACTTGAGCAGCTACGGATTTTAGTATCCAAGGGGATCCTGGAACCAAACCCCAGTGGATACCAAAGGACCATTGTATATAAATTAAAGAAATAAAGAAGTGTACATATATTTGCATTTGTCCTCTGTCCAAGAACAGTCACAAAGGCCCCCAAAATCTCCCAATCCTTTGACTGGTTTTGCCAGCAATGCTTCCACCAATGTGCGTATCGGCTTCGACCGCTTGTCCTTTAACGTATTGCAGGCCTTTGTTATGCCAAAGTCTTGGTTTCCAGAGATGCTTTCAATCAGACTCTATCATTACATTCTTTATAGCTATTAAACCAGCATTAGCCTCCTCCTAGGTTATTCTGAATTACAGGCAGGAGTCTGTACAAATCTCTCCACCTGGACCTGGCATATTTTTACTATTATTATTATTTTACATTAGCCTTTTGGGAAAAAATCCTTTGAGGTAATAGTTTTTATATGACGGTTGGTTTAATTTTTGTACCATCCCTGCCTGATCCCATATTGGCAAAGAGGTGCGGTGCAAATTCAGTTCCATTCAATGATTAAAATAAATAAGAATGAGTTGAAATGGTGTGTTTTTGAAAGAGCACTGACTCCTTGGATGCTTCTGCGCAGTAGAAATAATGCAGTTTGACCCCACTTTCTCTGCCATGGCTACAGAATCCTGTGATTTGTAGCTAGGTATAGAAAGAAAGAAAGAAAGAAAGTTAGTTGTTGTTATTTCTAGTGCAGATGCACCATGCAAGGCTAACTCCACTCCTGCACACTTTGTTCCGAGTCCAGAGGTCTTCTGCTCTCCTTCGCACACATGCACCGCCGCACCAAATCACGACTGACTCGCGGCTCAATCCGTCGCTGACCTTCCAACTTCTAAACCTCTTTGCCCACTTTGGACGGGATCCCTGGTCTCCTGGGGGCTTTGCTTTCCTAAGACCTCCTTTACCAGAAGCTCAGCGTTCGCAAATGACCTGGTAATTCCCATGTTTCCCAACCGGGTTAATAGGGTTAAAAGCGGAGAATTTTAAATCTAGCCCTTAAAGCTCCCCTTCGCCTGAATGCGGCTCTGTGTTGGTCACAGGCAGACGCTTAGCAGTCAGATGTCAACGATTAGGGAAGGGAATCGGCTGGAAGAAAGCCACCACAAAGAAGTCTGTACCCAAAATAATGCACGAACCAGACCCCGGACCGGTCCCCGCCACATATCCATCATTGGCTTAAAAACCATGTAATACTCTTGTGAGTCAGTAAAAGTGTTTGGATGTCTTGGGCTTATCAATCGATTCCCCAAATCAAAGAAGCTAGATATTGAAAGAAAGAAAAAAAATCTCCTGTTATCTTGACAAGGGGGGGGGGGAAGGGAAAGAATATTTAGCACAGCCTATCTTTTGCCATCACTAGTTTTCTCTGACACCAGAAGACCCTGATGAACAGAGCTTAAATGTGGCACAAGTGCAGATGCATTGCAATGAGACATGATCTTTCATGCCAAAAAAACACAGCCAAGGGTGCATCTGTTGTCGTGTGTCTTCACACTGTTTCCAACGTATGGCAACCCTAAGGTGAACCTATCATAGCATTTTGCCATGACCTGAGCATTGTCTCCGAACGTCTTCTCTTTTGCTCTCCCCAACCTTCCCTGGGATTAGCGTCTGTCTTGGGAACGACGGCTGTCTGGTTGTTTTCGATTTGGGGTGTAGGCAGGAAGCCTCTCCTGAGAAGGAAGGTCTCCACCCTGCAGCAGAAATTTCCTCTCCGGAGGTATTTTTAGTGGAACACAAAGCAAGTGGAAAGGAAAAGGCGGTAGGAGCAAGATTAGGATCAGGATGGGCCGGGTCCTGGGCTTTTGTTCCTAGGGACACCGGTGCCTTTGGGTTTCTGGACCAAAGGAGCTTCGGATTCCCAGCAGAAAGGGTGGGTGCCGCTGAGACGTTAGGCGTTTTTGCAAGATTTAGAGATGCGACTTTTCCATTGGCAAGGGTCATCGATCTGGAAGCAAAAGCCAAATGCTTTTCACAAAACATGTTGCTAGACCTCATGTTTACGGTGGGGTTTCCCAAACAAGAGCCAAACTGCATTATTCCTACAGTGTAGATGTGCCTTCAGTTGTCCAAGGCCCAATTAAGACCATCCAAGATGAATCTGGTTGAATCTCCATTGTTCGAATGCATTTTGAATGCATCCAGTTAACTTTGGGGAGCAGGAGGGCTGCCAAAAACCAACAACACTTCATCCATGATAATCGATATCAGTTTTCCTCCCAGGTTTTTTTTTTAAATTGCATTGTCAGCAATGTAAACAACCAATGTGGTTAGACCTAGGATGAAACTCTGCATGCCTTGAACATGTTTCAAATACTTTGCATTGTCAACGCCATCTTTATTCGAGTGCTGGCACATGTGAGCAACAGAACTTGCAGAAATGTGCAGAAATGTGGTTCCACAGAGTGAATAACAAACCTGAGTAAGATTATTCGCACTAAAAAACAACAATGTCTGAATGACCCCCAACTAAGAATCCTCTTCAAGGATAATGTGAAGCTGCCTTGGACCAACTCAGGCAAATGGGGCCATTTGGCACCTCAATATCTACAAGACAGATGATTTATTCCCCCCTCCATTCCAAGAGCAAATCAATCCTGAGCAAAACTAGAAACAAAAAGGATCAAACTGAGGCTATTGAACTTTGGGCCTATAACTCACTGGAAAAGACAATAATTCTGGGGAAAGTGGAAGGCAGTAGGAAAAGCAGTTTGAATTTTGGGCTATGACTCTGGAGACCAGGGTTCGAATCCCTGCTTGGCCATAGAAACCCACTGGATGACCTTGGGCAAGTCACACTCTCTCAGCCTCAGAGGAAGGCAAAGGCAAACCCCCTCTGAACAAATCTGGAGAAGAAAACCCTGTGATAGTTTTACTTAGAGTTGCCATAAGTCAAAAACGACTTGAAGGCACACAACAATGGCAATAGTAGGAAAAGAGGGAAACCGCACTATTGATTGTTTCCATGAAAGAAGCCATGACTTCCATGTTCGCAAGAGCTGAGCAGCGCAGTCTTGGAGATCTCGCTTTCATTGGGTCACTGTAACCTGATGTCGACTTGGAGGCAAATAACAACAACAACAAAGCAAGCCAGCTGTGTGTGCTCTGCCTTCTCAGGCCCTGTTCCTTTCCAAGGCAGGATTTCAGGAAATGTCATTTCTCTGGTTTCATTTGCAATGTGTGATGGGTCAAGATCCCCATTCCAGCCCTTCTCCCTCCAGCAAAGCTTGCAACAGGGTTATCTGTGCCAGAACTGCAGACTTATCAAGCCACGACGGCAGGCCTTTCCCTCTTTCCCACCCCCTTCTCGCCCTCAAAGGCACTCCTTTCTCCAGCGGCTGTCATTGGAGTTTCCTAAAAATGTCCTGTTGGTGACATTTTCCTGCAGAGCGTTAAGTTTGTGTGTGCATTTTCAAACCCAACCTGGACCAAGAAGAGGCCAAAGAACGGCAGACACACATTTGTAAAAGAATTGACAGAACGCGTTGATGTTCTCACGGCCTAGATTTTTATCTGCTTTTCCGGCCTGGGAAATGCTTACCAGATACAAAAAGTTGTGTTTAAAATACTTAAGGGTTGTTAACCGAAATGTTTTAAAGTGCATCCTTGTCTCCCTTTTTAAAAACCAATTAACTGAGGAAGGTTTGTTTATGTGTACACACACACACACACACACACACACATCCTGCCCTCTATCCAAGGATTTCTTGTTGGTGCTCCATAATATCAATTTATAACAATAAATAAGAACCATTTTGGAAGATTAAATAGGCATTACACAATTCATCATTCAAATAGGCACAATTTCAAACCAGTTAAAACCATTTAAAGTAATCCTGACCATAGCAATTGTGCAAATTGGATGAAATCAATTAGGCCCCTGAAGGCTTTTGGAAACAAACAGAATGCCGAAAACTGGTTTCATGGGCTTTATTTCCATAATAAGGGACTCAGACTCTTGAGACTTTGCCTACCTTCTCTTGTCTCCAAACTCCCTAAAACACCTCTTTTTCTGGCCAAAAATATTTTTTCTTAAATGTGTGCATGAAAAAGAGAGAGAATTTATGCTTCTGGATGCCTCCAGAAAAGGCAGTTCACCAGAGACCTCAAAAAATGCCAATTTTTCCAAACAAGACTCACAACCACTTCTATACGCAAAGCGACATTGCACATCTGAGGAAGTGAGCTCAAGTCTACAAAAGCTCATACTACCAGCTTCTTTCTTTCAGTCAGGCTGCATCCTCACTGCAGAAACAATCCACTTTGGCACCACTTTATCTGCAATGGCTCAATGATATGGGATTCTAGGAATGTTAGTTTTCTGAGACATTTAGCTTTCGCTGTCTGAGAGCTCTAGTGTCACAACAAACTACAAAATCCCAGGATTCCAAAGGACAGAACCATGGCAGTTAAAGTGGTGTCAACCTGGATTACTTCTGCAGTGTGGATGCAGCCTTAGTGTCAAAGGCGCTACAAGATCCCTTTGCACACTGATTTTCCAGACTAACACGGCCATATCTTCAAATTCAGCCACTTCTGTAGCCCATGTTTTTGCCATTTGTACCAGCCTATGGTTCCCTCCAGAGGGTTCTGGGGGCAAAAATAAAATGCCCCCTGGACTCACACAGTTGCCCAGACGTACTTTCTTTGGCCCTATTGCTTATGATCCTTCTGGAAGATCATGCGGCAGGAATTAACCAAGCTCAGAGTTCTGGCTTTTTGTGTGTGTGTTTGGAGGACCTGGGCTTGGCACAACCCCAGGCCTCCTGACCTGGTTTGCTACAAAGGACCACTCTTTTACCCACCCTCCCCTCATCCGACATTATGGGATTATCTCCCACCATCCCCAATCTCCACCTGAGCTTCAGAACAACTTCAGTCCAAGCCCTGGCTTTGCACATGCATCCAACACATCCTCTGTGCTCGCCGTCATCATTCAGTTAACACATGATTTCTTGGCATGGTGGGCAACCCTTGCCACTTTCTTGCTCCACACCAAACTGGACACTTTGCAACACCCAGCCCAAGCAAAAAAACAAATGTGGACAATCCCAGAGGATTTTATCCCTTCCATCGTTCCTTCCTTTGAACGACTGCCAAAACTCTTTTTTGTTGGCTGGAGTGTTTTGGGAGCTTTTAAGCTCATGCCTCCACCAAAAAAAATGGAATTGTTCCAAACTCTGGACAAATGAGCCACCAAACACCAAGCCTATAGAAAAGCAGAGATGTAGAATGCTCTGAATTCACCTGGCAACTCAACCTTTCCTTCCACGAACCACCTTGGGTCCACTCCAGGGAAAAGGTGGCATATAAGTACAGTAAAGAAGTGAATTACCTTTCTCCCGCTTTCTGAACTCGAGCTGAGCTTGTGCCTCTTGAGGTTCCTGCTGCTGAGATCCGCTTGGGGTTTCCAGACCTCTCCGTTGTCGCTGGCAGATGGCTTGACCGGGGAGACCTCTCCATCCACCACAATGCCGGTGTGAACCATCTCTTCGGTGCAGGTCAGCTGGTGGGTCCGGAGGTACTCATCTGTCTCTTTGTCCACCACAAGTAAACACGTCTCACTTTCGATGGCTTTGATGCACTGCACCACCTGTGAAAGGAGAGAAGAGGAAAGGAGACCAAGACCATGAAGGTGGGTTGCTAAAGCACAAAAACAATGTCCACTGGGTGCCAACCAGGTGGAAGCAGCTTTGTTGTTATTGTGTGCCTTCAAGTCGTTTCCGACTTATGGCAAACAGATCATGGCATTTCCTTGGCAAGTTTCTTCCGAGGGGGTTTCCCATTGCCATCTTCTAAGGCTGAGAGAGTGTGACTTGCCCAAGGGTACCCAGTGGTTTTGAGCCAGGAGTCAAACCCTGGTCTTTGCTCTTGGCCGAAATTCATCCCACATTTTTGACCCTATCTTTGCTGCCCTGTTTCTTCCTTTGTCCAGCCATCCTTTTCCTAACTGGAACCTGGAAAGCGATTTCTTAACATGCAGCAAGAGTTTGGAAAAACACTGCTTTTGGGGACTGCACCTCCCTGCATCCAGTGGCCATGCTGGATTCTGGAAGCTGTAGTCCCAAAATAGAAAATAACAATGCTAAGCAGTTTGAGCATTGGGCCAATATGACTCTGAAGACAACGTTTCAGTTCCCAACTTGGCCACAAAAACCCACTGAGCGACGTTGGACAAGTCACACTCTCTCAGCCTCACAGGGCAGGCCTTGAACAATTCTTGACAAGAAATCCTCATAATAGAGTTGTCTTAGGGTCACGATGGGTTGGTAACGCCTTGAAGGCACACAACAACAAAACAACAACAACCACAACAACACCTCTGGATTCCAGATGTTGCGCTAAAGGAAAGATAGGACTAGTTTAGCTGGGACAGCCCATATCCAGCATGGATCAGCTGGCATTGAATTTTTATTTCTTATTTTCCTGTGTTGGTGTTTTGTTTTGTTTTAAACCGTCATTGAAACTGATGTTATCTTCTTCTCTGCTTTTCAAATAAGATCAATTCAATCGCTGTAATTAGTAATTATGGTTTCATTGTGGATTGTTCTGATCATTGTTTCTTCAGTGGATACCCACCCAGAGATAAGCGTCCGACTTCAGGGTGGAGTATACCCCTTTTGAAAAGTTTTAAAAATAAATATTCTTGTTGGGAACATTTGAACGGGATGTCCTTCGTTTTGGTATCATGTGTATAGATGTAACATAAAGCTTTATAACTCTGCCTTCCCTTTTCTCTTACATTGACAGGTCTTTGTAAAATTCATACACAGATAGGCATAAATACATATATATTCATGAAATATAAATAGCTACCAGATTTAGCTAAATATGAGTCTGACCCACACGGCACCATGATAAACACTGGTCATGTCAATGGAGGTGGTGAGTTTGCTCTTGGTCCAGGCCTTGGAGGTAGAGAGGAACTGCTGGACCTCTTACCCTTTCCCTCCACCACTCCCTTCTCCTTCTGTGTCATGTCTTTTTAGATTGTAAGCCCGAGGGCAGGGAACCATCTAACTAAAAAGATTGCATGTACAGAGCTGTGTAAATTTACAGCGCTTCATAAATGAAGGTTAATAATAATAATAATAATAATAATAATAAGATTTATTTATTTCATTCCTATGCCGCCTTTCCCCCAAGAAAGGGACCCAAGCTAAAACGTTATTAAAACATCACAATAAAAACGTGAGAGCCATTAAAATCATCTCATTAAAATAGTATAAAATAAAAAAACATGCAAAAGTTAAAAACATAACTAAAACACACACCATATATATATACACACACACACACACACACACACATATATATATATATATATAAACCCACCCTGTCCTGATTGTATCCATGCTGCAGAATTAAAAGATGAATCCCCACTGCAGAATTAAAGCAGTTTGACACCACTTTAACAGACATGACATGTTTTTGGCTAAGCAAATGCCTGGATAGCCATTCATGAATGCCTTTGCCCAGGGAAGAAGCTTTCGAAAGCTTGCAATGTATATTTTGTACATTTTGGAAAATGCAAAAAAATAAAAATAAATGCTCCATAAACATATTGCTGTTTTGTGGTTTTGGATATGTGAATACCTGAATAGCCATTCCTTAATGCCTTTGCTTGATGAAGAAGCCAGTGGAGCTTCCAAAGCTTTCAATGTATGCATTTTGGAAAATGCACAAAATGCACCATAAAAGTACTGCTGATTTGTGGGTTTTGGATGTTATTGAACTTTGCTGCCTCACGCCTGGCCAGCACAGCTAACCATGGATATGTTTCCAGGCCTGACAGATGAGCCTGGAGGCTTCTGGGGGTTTCTCTCTTCTTTCTTTCTCAGGCCGAAGGCAAATGGCCGGCGGTGCCTTCATCCATGGCTTCTTGCTGCAAGAGCGACGGCTCAAGCACCGGAACGCCACCTGCTCCCTGTCAGATGCTCTTTGCAGCTCCATCAAGGGCAGTCAAGCTGGGCCCAAATTTCCCATAAGAAGGCTACACTCCACTGGAGAACTCCACCAGTGTGGAATTACAATGAAGAAGGGGTCACTATAACCTCCAGAATCCCCCAGCTAGCATGGACATTAGTCCTTTTTGCATACACTTGCACAGAACCTAGCATGGCCATACTTCAGTCTTGATTTAAATACACAGTTTACAAATGTTTCTTTTCAGGACTACAGTTCCCAGAATCCCTGAGCATGTCTGCTGTCTCATCTGGTTAAAGACACAGGCCTTGGGGGGATGGCAGCTCCCAGAATCTCCCAGCACATTTAATCTGGTTTAAAGACATTTGCTCAGACCTTGGAAAAGTCATTTGGGGGGGGATTACAACTCCCAGAATCCCCCAGCATGTCCAATGCCTAGTCTAGTTTAAAAACATTTGCACAGACCATAGAAAAGTTACTTTTAAGTGACTACAGCTCCCAGTATCCCCCAACCAGCATGTTCACTGTTTTGTTGTTGTTGACCTTACATTATTGCAGCCTTACATCAAAGTTGATGTTACATTATTGCAACCCTGTTTTGCAGTTTTCATCCCAAGATTTAGCCAGAGGTTTGTCTTTGCCTTCTTCTGAGGCTGAGAGAGTGTGACTTGCCCAAGGCTACCAATGGGTTTCTATGGCTGTGCAGAGAGTTGGACCCTAGTCTCCCAGTGTCCTAGTCCAATGCTCAAAATGCTGCACCTTATTGGCTCTTGGTCATTCTTTGGTCAGGTTTAAATATAATATCCACAGAGGATATGTTCCCAGACATAACAGATAATAATGAACCCTATATTTCTGGTGGATGTTGACCATAGAGTTGCACTGGAGGACCTCCAGATGTCTAAAACCGTGGTCCCTCTAGATATCTGGAGATTTTCTAGCACAACTCTATGGTCACCTAAGTTGACCACAAAATTGTGCTGGAGGACTTCCAGATGCCTAGAGAGACATTCTCTCCCAGATATGGGTACATGAAACTGCAGTTCCGGACCCATGGATACTGGGGTCATACTATATATTTGCACAGAGTACCCCAAAGTAACACCCACAAACATTATTATTATTATTATTATTATTATTATTATTATTATTATTTTCTTATATCCAGCCTTTCTCCCAACATAGGGACTCAAGATGGCGAACAAGTATAAAGCAATACAATTGAAAAACAGTACAATGATATATATATATACACAAAATTTTAAAAATAATTAAACAATTATTTTATGCCACACAACTTTACACCCCACAACTGGGGGGGGGCTGGGGGGGCTGGTGGCTCCCAGGCCAGTGGGACAATGAATCCATCCCAGGTTTTGGCTAATCTTCGTGTTGCTCTGAAAGATGCATTACAAAGATTCAGGACTTTGGATAGTTCCATTTCCAGTTTGGGATAAAGTCTGGCATGGATTAACCACCAAAGGCTATTGAAAAATGAAATTACTCACACAGAGGATGCTCTTATTATGGTCAGCCTAGAAGCCTTTTCCATCTTAAAAGGGGAACAACCCTCCGCCAAAAGCTTCAGAATTAAATAAAGCCTTCTTATCCACAGATTCAAGCATCCACGGCTTGAAAATATTGTTTTATATATATATATCTCCAACCTGCATGATCTAGGCATTTGGGACCATAAGTCAAATCAATCCTGTGATTTTAATATTGTAATAATTTCATTCCTGTTTTAAGGTACCACTCTTCTATGTTTTTAATGGAATCATGCCTTTGATATCGTGAGCCACTCTGCGTCCCAGTTCTGAGGAAACAGTGGGATACAAATAATAGTAGTAGTAATAATAATAATAATAATAATAATAATAATAATAATAATAAGCATCATCAGACCATCCTGCTAGCCAGGTCACCTGTGGCTGATGGGTGTTGTAGTCCCCCAACACCTAGAGAAAGGGTGGCCAGGTTGGGAGAGGCTGGTTTTGGGGAACAAAGGTGGGAAATTTGGGGGGTAGGCAAAGGTAGTAGAGGAAAACCAAGGGCATTTGGGTTGGCATGGGTGAAGATGTCAGAAGCGGACAGAGAATGGCGCATAAGGACAGGAAAGCAGGGAAGGGTGTTGCATTACATCAAGAAGATTAGGGAAGCCTGCCTCATAATCACCTTAAACCTGCTGCCTATCAGTTTTATTGGCTCAACCTGGATCTTGAGCCATCCTTTGCTTCTGAGTCATTTCTTCCCTCTCCTGTTTTCCTTCTTTCCCCAGCCAGAAGGGATATAGAAATCTTCACTTATTTCAGCCTTGCATGCAGAAACAAATAACATCAACCATCCCTCCACCCCTCGATGGCGCGTAAGAATACAAAAAAACTGTGTGCCACTTTCTACAACTATTTGCACTTTGGGATTTGGGTTGAAAACACTATTTGTGCATGCATTAAAAAATGCTCCCTTTTTCTGCCCAGAAAACCTGACCTTAAATCCCATTGTTATCCCTGTTGAGAGTAGACCTACTGACTCAGTGGGGTTTACCTAAGCATCGAGTCACCATTTAAGCACTGACTTTTGAGGCTGCATCTGCACTGCGGAAATAATGCAGTTTGACACCACTTTCACAGCCATGGCTCAATGCTGAGAGGTCCTAGGATTTGTAGGCCTCTCTGACAAAGGAGGCTAAATATTTCACATTACTACATATGTCTATGGAATTCTGGGATATGTAGTACTGGGAGTTATTTAGCCTCCCCAGAGCACTGCACCATGGCAGTTAAAGCAGTGTCAAACTGCATTATTTCTGCAGTGCAGATGCAGCCAAGGACATCTTAAAAGATGGGGAAAGTGGGATGACTGAGGATTAGCTAGGAGTGTCCCAATTGCGAAACTGGGGCAGTTGGAGGGTATGCAACCCTGGCAGGAGCCAAGAGGACTGTTTGGGCACATGCATGTTAATGCACTCAGTTGAGCCAGGATAAAACAAAAAGGATTGCAGGCAGTTAATCCTACACAATTCCTCTTATATGCATAAACAATCCCATTTACACACACAATGGCCAGAATCAATTCATGCTGATGCATTACGGTTGCATTCTTTTTGCATGGGTGCACAGAAAGAGAAGGCGGACAAAACCTGCTGGCTCCCAGCAATGTATTTCTCCAAGCCCTGACACATATGTGCATAAGTTCCCTTGCACACATGAGGCCCAAACAGACAGGCCCAAATAAAGCTGCTTCGGGTCACTTTGGAGATATGCTGTTTAAATGACAGATGCATCTTAAGAGACCAGAAGCTGCGCCAAAGCTGCGCCTTGGTCTTTATAATAATAATATAGATTTACTTCTAGCCCGCCCAATCACGAAGAATCCAGGCGGGTTACAACAATAAAACACATCAAGTTACAGTAAGATTAGGGGGGGAAATCAAACCCTAAACCTATTCCCCCCCCCCATACCCAACATTAAAACAGAATTAAACAATGATGTTGTAACATTAAAAACATTAAAAATATTAAAAACATGTAAAACATTCAATTAAAAAATAGACATAAAGATAGGCGGTGAAGAATAGGCAGATGAGGGGACAAATATCTCTACATCTGGGGAGGGTAACTAAGTTGGAAAGGCCTGCCAGAAGAGATCCGTCTTAAGTGCTTTCTTAAAGGCTGTCAGAGTGGGAATGTGACAGATCTCCTTCGGCTGGTCATTCCATAGTTTTGGAGCAGTAATAGAAAAGGCCCTCTGGGAGACTGATGCTAGCCTAGATCTTTTTGGCTGTACAGTAGATTTCTTCCCAAGGACCTTAGTGTGCGGGACGGACAATAGGTAAGAAGGCGTTCCCGCAAGTACTCTGGGCCCAAGCCATGTAGGGCTTTAAAGGTAATCACCAACACCTTGTACTTTGCCCGGAAACTAATAGGCAGCCAGTGCAGGGACTTCAAGACCGGTGTTATATGGTCATTCCTAGAAGTCCCCGTGATCAATCTGGCAGCCATATTTTGTAACAACTGAAGTTTCCGAACTTGGCACAAGGGTAGCCCCATGTAGAGCGCATTGCAGAAGTCCAATCGAGAGGTGACCAGTGCATCTACTACTGTTTCCAGGTCCCTCAGCTCCAGTAAGGGGTGCAGTTGGCGTATCAGACGAAGCTGATAGCAGGCGCTCCTGACTGTCGCATCCACCTGAGCTGTTAGTTTGAGCGATGAGTCAAGGAGCATCCCCCAAACTGCAGACCGAATCCTTCAGGGGAAATGTGACCCCATCCAGAACTAGCTGACACAACTCCATTCATGGATTCAGGGTTCCTATAGCAAGTACCTCCGTCTTACCTGGATTCAGCTTGAGTCAGTTTTCCCTCATCCAGTCCATTACCGCCCCAAGACATTCAGAGGAGAGATGCTATCCTTAGTCACTGCTTCAGTCCAAGACATAGAGAAGTATATTTGGGTGTCATCAGTGTACTGATAACACCTCACTCCATGTCTCCAGATGATCTCACCCAGCAGCTTCATGTAAATGTTAAATAGCATTGGGGACAGAATTGCTCCTTGAGGGACACCCGATTTGAGCTCCCTCTTGGCCAAACAACTGTCCCCAAGCGACACCATCTGGAACCTGCCCGAGAGGTAGGACCATAACCACTGCAATGCAGTGCCTCCAATACCCAACTCTCTCAGTCGCTCCAGAAGGATACCATGGTCGATGGTATCAAAGGCCGCTGAGAGGTCCAAGAGCACCAACAGGGTCACACTTCCCCTGTTGATGACCAGACGGAGATCATCGACTAAGGCGACCATGGCTGTCTCCACTCCGTATCCCGTCCTGAATCTGGTTTGAAATGGATCCAGAAAATCCATTTCCTCCAAGACTGCTTGTAGTTGATTGGCAACCGCTCTCTCGATCAACTTGCTCAGAAATGGTAGTAATGAGACTGGTCTATAGTTATTTCTATCCAGGGGGTCCTTTAGGACTGGAGCATGGCTTTGGCATGGGTTCCGGCCTCTTAGGATGCATGCATCATTCAAATAGCATACCTCCAAAGTGACCCGAAGCAGCTATATTTTGGCCTGTCTGTTCAGGCCCATGGTTACATTTTTATTTTTATTTTGGGGGGGGGGGGGGTGTTCAGTTCTATTCTGCATTGAGTTAACAGTTGTATCAATGGAGTGACATTCCTATAACCATTTCCCTGAATCCACGGGATTTGCGCCCATATTCACTCACCCCATTCAACAATACTTCTTTGCTGTGGCATCCTCGTAGTGCAACAACCTCCCCATGGAGGCCCGATGGGCACCGTCATTGCTGTGGTTCAGCCTCCCAGAGGTTTTTTTGGGGGGGGGCTTTATTGGTTTTACTAAAACCCTTGCATGCCCAATGGTTTCTATTTTCCCTTTCCAAACTTCTTAAATTGTTCAATACTTTTTAAAAACCTATACAGTCATCTAGAACATTTCACGCTCTGTTCTAAACTGTCAGACCGGTTTTTATGGTGCACCACCCAGAGCTCTCCAGAGAGAGAGAGAGAGGTCAGGCTATAAATATTTTAATAAGAAAATAATCAATAAATAAATAACCCACACAGGAGCCCAGCCATGCAGTTGCACATATGCTTGGAAGATGTGTAACCTGTTTTGTAAGTGCCTTCAGGATCCCACTTGATCCCCAGGGATTGCAGAAACAGAGACACAGCGCATGGTTTCCCTTTGCGCACAGGGACCACGCTGGCAAGTAAACACTGGCAGGTAGGCCACAGGTGTACAGTGTCAGCATTCAGCTGGAAAGTGTTGTAGCGCAACTACCCTGAAAGTCCATGCGTTTAGATTTACACAAGTAATGGCCTTTCGTGGTTACCCAACTTTCTCTTCTTGTTGTTGTTTGCCTCCAAGTCGCTTCCAACTTATGGCAACCCTAAGGTGAGCCTGACACTAGGTTTCCTTTGCAATATTTGTTCAGAGAGGGTCTTGCCTTTGCCTCCTCCCGCTGAGGCTGAGAGAGTGTGCAATAAGTAAATGCAATAAATAAATGTTGGCAACCAGGGAAGGGAAAGGTATCAGAACGACTTTATAGTAACTCATAGAGGAAATCTTCTTGTGGTGTACCTTCAAGTCATTTCCAACTTATGGCAACCCTAAGGTGAACCTGTCATGGGGCTGAGAGTGCATGATTCACCTAAGGTTATTCAGTGGATCTCCATGGCTGAGCAGGGATTCGAAACCAAGTCTCCCAGAGTCCAACACACTTCCCCTTGTCCACCAAGATGGGGACTCTTTCTCATCTTCCCAACGTAGGAGGGTGGCACAGGAGCAAGAGAATGGCTTCTTGTGAAGATTTCAGGGCAGCCTTTTGGGGTTTTTGAAAATGTATTGAGGGTGGCCTTGGGCAAGTCATATTCTCTCAGCCTCGGAGCAAGGCCATGGCAAACCCACCCAGAAGAATGATCTCTCACAAAACTATAATGGTTGCCGTAAGCCAAAGGTGACTTGAAAGTCTTAAGGGATGCAGGGGTGCTTTTGTATTTTAATTGGGGGGGTCCATCCCAATTGCTAGCCCCACTCTTTCCCAAACGCTGTTGTTTCCCCAAAAAAATCAATTGCAATTCCTAGCAGTACTTTTCCCCAGACATCCCCAGCTCCCTCCCTCCCTCCCTCCCTTCCTTCCTGAAACACAGCAATGACAACCGCTGCCTGCAGTACTGCAGTTTTGCCAATCTCAGCAGAAATGGCAATGTCCAGATCCCCAAACATAAGTAACGCAGGACTTAGTTGCAAAGGGAGACATAGCGGCACCCGGTTTGGCAAATCCGGCCCTTCCATCAAACATGGGAGACCTCTGGCCCTGGCCAGTGGCTGGCCAGCTTGCAAAACCTGCTCAAAGACAAAGAAAGTCTTGCTGGACCAGAGCAAGTATGGACCTTGATGAACATCCCAGATTTGTTCTGGGTTTGGAAGCTAAGCAGGGCTGGGCCAGGTTGGCCTTTGGATGGGAGACCTCCTTGGAGGGCATAAACCAGGGATCTCCAGGTAGGGCTGGGTGCAAATCCAGTCTGGATCCAGGAGGAGGGCAATGTTTGCTGGTCAGAGCTGGCAGTCCAGGGAGGCCGGTTTCCTCTGCTTTGGGGAGATAAGCAGGAAAGGAGCCAGCCTGGGTCCCTGGAGGGCAGCTGGGCCCAAGAGCCTGGCTATGGAAGGAATCTATTAGAAAACCTGCATTTCTGGGGGGGCCTTTGGAGCAGGGCAGAGAGAAGAAGGCAAGGCAGCTTCTCTGGAGGCTGTTTGTAAGCAGAGTCTATCAGGGGTGCTTTCATAGAACCCTAGAGTTGGAAGAGACCCCCCCAAAGGGCCACCCAGTCCAGCCCCCTTCTTTTGCCATGCAGGAACTCCCCCTCAAAGCATCCCTGACAGATGGCCATCCAGCCTCTGCTTAAAGACCTCCAAAGAAGAGACTCCATCTTATCCAAGGCATTCAATTCCACTGTCAAACAGCTTTTGCCATCAGGAGGTCCTTCCTAATGTTGAGCTGGAATCTCTTTCCCTGGAGCTTGCATCCCTTGTTGCTCTGCGTCCAATTCCCTTCCTCAACAGGACCTCCCTTCGTGTATTTCAACAGGGCTCTCCTATCCCCTCTTAGCCTCCTCTTCTCCAGGCTAAACCTCCCCAGCATCTCCTGAAGTCTCTCCTCAGAGGGCTCCATGGTTCCCAGACCCTTCCCCAGTTGGGCCAGTTTCTCCACATCCTTTCGGAGTGCTTTTGTCCAGAGCTGGATCCAGCCTTATTCCAGGGGGGCCTGAGCTCTAGCACTCCCCTCCCTCCAGACCCTGACAGGGCTCCTTTCTCTCCAGGCAGCCCAGGATCGCCCCTTGTCTTGTTCAGCCAGAGGCCTCCCATTGCCTTTGTGCTGCTTGGCAGTGGAGACCCTTCCCAAGGGAGACTAGAGGGGCCTGGTCCTTCCCTGGGTCCAGACTGGGATCGCATTGGCCTTTTCAGCTGCCGCCTCCTAAGAGGGTCGATGGCTCCTTTGGCATCTTCCTGAGTGGCCCAAGGGGGCCTTTGGGGGGGGGGCTTTGTGGGGGGGTTGGGGGGGGCTTGGGGGGGGGCCTTGGGGGGGCTTTGGGGTCCCTTCCGACTCGGGGCTCCTCTGCCTTCCTGAAGGGCAGAAGGGGGGCTTGGACTCCATGGCCCCGGTGTCCCTCCCAACCCCACAACCCTCCAGACTCCAGCAGGGCAGGAGAAGGGGGTCTGGGGCAGAAGACCCTCATGGCCCTTCTGCCTGGGGGATCGAGGGCGGGGGTCCTGGGGGGGTCTCTGTCCTGCTGACCTGGTGGTGGGTCTCCTTCTCGACGTTGCGGCCGTTGACCTGGACCAGGCGATCCCCGGCGCGGAGGCCGGCCTCTTCTGCCGGGGAGCCGGGCTCGACTTTGCGGATGAACTGCCCGCTCTTGCCCTTCTCGCCGTGGAGGTGAAAGCCGTAGCCCTGCGCCCCGCGGCGGATCCGGCACAGACGGGGGGCCGGGACGGGGCCGGAGAAGGGCCCCGGCGGCGAGGCGCCCTCCTGCTCCTTGGCCATGGCCCCGGAGAGCGATCAGGGCACGCCGCCCAGAGGCAGCCCGCCCCGGGAAGAAGGGCACTCCTCCTCGGCCGGCAAGGAGAGCAGCATCATCGCCCCCGCAGACCCCGCAGCCCCAGCCCAGAAGCCGCCTCCCTCCGTCCCTGGCTCCCTCCCTTCTCCCCTCCAGAGGTGGAGCCAGGAGGAGGGAGGACGAGGCAGCGCCCTCCCCCTTCCTTCTCTTCTTCCCCTGCCTCCTTTCTTCCTTCCCCCCTTCCCTTCTTCCTTTCCTCCTTGCCTCCCCTCCCTCTCTTCCTTTTACCTTCTTTCTTCCCTTCCTCCCTCCTTCCTCCCTACCCTTCCTTCTCCCCTTCTTCCTTCCTTCTCTTCTCCCCTTTCCCTTCTTCCACTCCTCCCTCCCTTCCTCCTTCCCTCCTTCCTTCTCCTCCACTTTCTTGGGGGGCATTTAGCTTACACACTTTGTAAACCAATAACCGGTATAGAAATGGACTTGCCATATTGCTATTCTTCCCTCCTTCCCTTCCATCTTCTCTCCCTCCCTTCCTTCCTTCCTTCCTTCCTTCCTTCCTTCCTTCCTTCTTCCCCCTTCTCTTCTTCCCTTCTTCCCTTCTTCCCATCCCTCCCTCTTTCCTCCAAAAACTCCTACTCTTAAGGGTACATCTCTTGTTCTTACACACTTCCTTTCCAACTTTGGCAACCCTAAGGCAACCCTATCTTTGGGTTTTTCTTGGCAAGATCCGTTCAGAGGAGGTCTGCCCTTGCCTTCCCCAAAGGAGGCCGAGAGAGTGTGACTCTGCCCAAGGTCACCCAGTGGGTTTCATGGCCAAGCTGGGATCCGATCCCTGGTCTCCAGAGTCCTAATCCAACTCTCAAACCACTGCGCCACACTGCCTTCCTACTGAACATCAAGGCAGCCAGCATCATGCCCCTAATGGAGGGTCTGCATAAACCCAAGGAGGAGGCAAGGCACAGGTCAAGAGTAGTAGCCCCCCTACTGTCCCTTGGACCAAGCCCTGGCCTCCGGAGGGAGATTGCAGCCCAGGAAGCAGAAGGAGGCCAGCAACGGAAGGCAGCCCCAGGAGCTGCCAAAAGCTCAGGCGCTGCTGAATAGCAAAGTGAGGCTCATCCCAGCCATTCTCCATCGCTGAAGACTCAAGTCCAGCTCAGCTGACTGGGGAAGATGGGGGCCAGGTGTTCCTCATTGTGGACCACAGACACTTCCAGGATCCTCTGGTCTTTCTTCTTTGGACTTACTCTCTTTAAACCAGACTTGGACCACACACACCTCTTCCATCTTTTCCAGTGGATCCATGCTAGTGGATTTCCATGGCTGAGCAAGGAACCAAACCCTGGTCCCCAGAGTCCGAGTCCAACCCTCCCACCATTCCCCCACATTGGCTCTAGTTTGGAATTATTAGGAAATGATTTATTTGGGGAAATAAATATAAAACATATATAAATACGTTTTAATCAAGACTGAGGAAACCTGACCAAAAAATACCCCGGAGGGATGGCAAATCTTCACCAAATTGCTACATGATTCTTTGGTGCAGAAAAGTGCATTTTCTACGGGTCGAACAATATTTCTATATAACTGGGGACTTATTCTCCGCAGAATTTGTACACAGTGTTGTTGGGGCCCTTCAGACTTGTAGCCCTTCATATATATGTGTGTGTGTGTGTGTGGTGAATTATTGTGTCTACTGGACTTTGACACAGAACTAGCAGGTCCTCCATCTTGAGGCAACCTGGAATGTTGGTTCAGGTGCGAAGGTGTTGAAAAACCCACTTTTGCTCCTCTGGCAACAGTCACAGAAAGGGCTAGCTGCAGGGAACATTGCGCTTTTGTTCCCAAAATGGAAAGGAATGGCATAAAATTATGGCTTTTGGAGAGAGTCCCCTGCCGTTCTGCATTTTCAAACACCGAGAGGCTTTTGATTCCAGGAAAAATGCACATTGGTCTCATTTCAGAGGTGGAAAGAGTTGCCTTTTTGCAGGTGCTTTAAAACCCACCCACCTTCTTAGTTATGAAGGATTTGGAAGCTGCAAAGCTTGCCCCTTGCTGTGGCAGAATGGCAGAGGTGTGCTTGGAAATGTATTTCCAAAACCGCCTCTTCAGAGCAATTGCAGTGTTGGCTCTCCTTTTCCCATTGCCATGTGCCAGGGCAAATCATGTGTGCCTTTCTGTGCCTTCGGGTCACCTGTCGACTTAGGGCGACCTCCTGGGTTTCCTAGGGTTTTCTTTGGCAAGGAAGACTCAGGTGGCATAGAGGAGCTTATATCATTATCAATATTTGTATTGGAAGGATATATAGGATCAAAATCTGGATAGGAACTGTGGGCTTTCTTTAGGTATGCCTTCAAGCTGCCTGTTGACTAATGGTCACCCAGGTATTTTGGAGGGTTTCTTAGGCAAGGAAGAGGTTTTCGCAGTTCTTTCCTCTGAAATATTTCCAATAGCATTTAGTATTCCTTGGCGGTCTCCCATCTAAGGACTAACCAAGGCTAACCTTTCTTAGCTTCCAAAATGAGATGGATTCTGGTGCTTTTAGGGTATTTAGACCCTGGGCTATATTGGGTGAGAGCTAGCATGGCACAGTGTTGGACTATGACTTTGGAGATGAGGCTTTGAATCCTAGCTCTGCCATGAAAGCCGCTGGATCGACTTTGAGCAAGTCGCACTCTCTCAGCTTCAGGCTGAGGCAATGGCAACCCTCCTCTGAACAAACCTTGCCAAGAAAACCCTGTGACAGGTTCACCTTAGGGTTGCCATAAGTCAGAAATAGGGATGTAAAGAATATTCTCCAAAATTCGAAAATTAGGAGAAAAATGGCAATTTCGAACATTTCTATTACAATCTGGAGAGGAGAAATTCTGAATAATTCTCTATCAATGAGTAAGAATATTGAGGCTAGTCATTTCGAAATTGCCATTTTT
>NC_056529.1:73994-85647 GCF_019175285.1 Sceloporus undulatus | reverse complement strand
CACAATATCCCATTGGTTGTCTCCTTGCAACTCTGGGGCAGTCCCCAGAAATGCAAATTAAAAGCCACCTGTTCAGCTGGTCCTAATAATTCAAAGACATAGCTGTGTTAGTCTGGAAAATCAGTCTGCAAAAGGATCTTACAGCACCTTTGAGACTGATGCAAGAATGCATCTTCAGATGTATTCTTGCGTCAGTCTCAAAAGTGTTGCAAGATCCCTTTGCAAACTGATTTTCAAGTCTACAAAAGCTCATGCTACCAGCTTCTTTCTTTCAATTAGTCTTAAGGCACTCCCATCATCCCCAGTCCCAGCATGGCTGATGGTGAGGAATAATGGGAGTTGTACTCCAAAGCATCCGGAAGGTATAACTTTAGGGAGGCCTGCAGCATAAAACCAAATCTGTGGTCATCCCCTCCATGAATCCAAGCATGGCCAATAGGTGGCACTCCGACCTTTCCGTGAGGTTGTGTCTTTGTGGTTTGTTGTAGTGTGCCTTCAAGTCATTTCCAACTTATGGCAGCCCTAAAGCGAATCTATCCTGGGGTATTCTTGGCAAGATTTGTTCCAAGGAGGTTTGCCATTGCCTTCCTCAGAGGCTGAGAGAGTGTGCCTTGCCCAAAGTCAACCAGTGGGTTTCATGGCGAGCTGGGAATCGAACCCTGTTCTCCAGAGTCATAGTCCAACACTCAAAGTACTATGCCATGCGTTTATATGCACCTTCAAGTCGCCAGTCAACATATGGAGACTGTATGGATTTCACAAAGTTTTTTTAGGCAAGGAACACTCAGAGGTGGTTTTGCCAGTTCATTCGTCTGCAATATCACCTAGGATTCATTGGCAGTCTCCCATCCAACTAGAGCTGACCCTGCTTAGCTTCCAGGATCAGACAGGATCTGGTGCCAGTAGAGTATTTAGACATGTGTATCTATGCACCTTCAAGTCCCTTTTAGACCTATGGTGACAAGAAGGAAGGTGGTGACACCTTTTTTGGAACAGTAGCAGCAGGCAATGACGCTGGTGGCCAAAGAGACTTCCTTTGGAGAGGGACCCTGGAGTGAGTTGGGTCTTTGCTACCAGGCAGATGGGGTTTAGAGTCGTTCTTTGGCCAAGTGGGAATAACTGTCCAGTGGAAGCTGAAAATATGACACCAAATTTCCCTCTGCTACTAGCTTGCTTGCATGTTTCCCCAGCTTTGGATGTCAGGAGATGGTTCACACTGGCACACAATGGCCTCCATCCTCTTTCAGCTACTTAGTTCATGAAATACAACATAATCCACCAAAGAGCAATACAGTTGGCCCTCCGCATCCACAGATTCCTTATCCACGGATTCAGCCATCCAGGGCTTGGAAATATTAAGAAAAAACAAATGCAAAAAGCAAACCTTGATTTTGCCATTTTATATAAGGGACACCATTTTATTAACCCATTGTATTCAATGGGGCTTGAGCGTTCATGAATTATGTTATCCGAGGATCCTGGAACCAAACCCAACAGACTCCTAGGTACCTTTATTGGCAGACCAAAAGTCACAAAAGACATGTTGCAAGCTTTCAAAGTTTCACGGCTTCTTCATTGGGCAAAGATGTATAAAAGCAAACCTGAGAAATTTTGCATAGCTACAATGCCATAGCTATGCTCTGTCTCCCAACCTAAGCCCCCAAAACCCACTTGCAGGGGTGTGGGCATAACTCCCGATTGTAGCATGGCTCACTGGCAAGAGAGAGCTGGATGCATCATCCTTCATTCTCCTGCTTGCCCACACCATCAAACTCCTTTATATAATACATTAGCCTGGCTTTCAAGCTGGGCTTTGGGGGGCATTTGCAGTCATTGCAAGGGTACCATAGTGGAAAATGGGACTAAATGTGGTCAGATGTCTTGTTTATGATGCCACAATGGCCCAACAGGATGGCAGCCTGTGCACCTTGCAGTCTTGAAAGCCTCATTATCACCTCGTCCAGAGAAAATCCCTCTGTTAACCTGGCAAACACTGCAGCGGCTTCCACTCTTTCAAAAACCAGGGTCTCGGAGCTGGACTCCCCCGCAGGCCTCCTCCAAAATCCTGTTAATATCCACAACCATTTTCATTGCCTTTCAAGAGCCTTTAGGTTAAGGAGAGGCCCTTGCCATTCAATTAGCCCTGGTGTTTGTCTCTCTGCAATTGACACGCAAACACAAACGTACCCTCATGCAAGAGCTGCCTCTTCTCGCTTTTGCATACAGGGACATTAACACAAGCCATTATCCTCATTCGATCCCTTGGCATGACTGCGGCTTCATCGCAGCCAGTCTCCTCCATTCTTGCTTTTTAAAATTATTATTATTATTATTAATCTCTTGCTTCCGATACGAAGAGCCTTTGAGAGGCCGGCTGGCAGCACAAATGGGGGCAAGTGCCTTTTGCCAGTATAAGGGGGAAACTAATGGATCGGTTTTGAGTGGCTGCCACCGAAGCCGACTGTCAAGTGCCATTCAGGAGGACAAGAGACAGAAGCTTTGCAGATTGGTTTTAGAGGGAGGGAAGGTGGGCAGGAAAAAGGGACGGGGTGGCATTGCATCCTTGCTTGGCAGGCCATTGGAATAGACTCAGCCCTGAATTTTACTCCTCTCCCAACATGGAGATGGAGTTCGGTGTGACTAGTAAGGAGATTTCCACTTGTTTTCCCACACTCAAAAAGTTATGGGACACAATTCAAAGACCTATCTGTGTTAGTCTGGAAAACCAGTCTGCAAAGGGATCTTGTAGCCCCTTTGAGGCTAACTGGGGCTGTATCCACACCCCAGAAATAATCCAGTTTGACATCACTGGAAAGGTCTACAAACCGTCCAAGAAAATCTAGCAAATGCTGCGCTCAGCAAAGAATAAGAGAGACCCTCTCGTGGCCGCAGGAGTTGACCACATACCATGCAGCTAAGGACAAGTCTCCATAGTGTTCAAACACGAATCAAGGGACATGAGAGACACTGCAGGGCTGGTCAGCCGGAAAAATCATCATCGGCAGAACATGTTATAAACCATCCTGGGCAAAAAATGCTGAAATTCTGGACCATGCCAACAACTATTGGGTCAGAATGCACAGGGAAGCCATTGAAATCCACAAACACCTGGACAACTTCAACAGGAAAGACGAAACCCAGTAAACAAAGTTTGGCCGCCAGTCCTGAAGAACACCAAAATCAAGACCCAGCAAATGCAAACGAAAACCACTCAGGGTCAGGAGTTTTCCTAGCAGACAATGGATCACTAACTAAATAGATACGAATCCTCCTCGCATATCCTCCCACCCTGAGGCTTTCCTGTTCAACAACAGAACAACACACAGATTAACATGATGGAAATCACTTCCTTTCAACCAACAGTATATATATCCCACTCTCTTCCATGCCAGCATTGTCTGAAGATGCCAGCCACAGACGCTGGTGCAATGTCAGGAATAAACTCTTCCAGAACACAGCCACATCACCCAAAAAACCCACAAAAAAACTATGCATGCCAGCCCTGAAAGCCTTCGACTTCACATCACTTTAACTGCCATGGCTCCATACTGTGTAGTTTGCTGTGACCCCAGAGCTCTCCTACAGAGAAGGTTAAATGTCTTGCAGAACGACAAATCCCAGGATTCTGTAGGATGGAGCCATGGCAGTTAAAGTGATGTCAAACCAAATTATTTCTACAGTACGGAGGCAGCCGTATAGAGGGAAGTTGGTAGCATGAGCTTTTCTAGACTTGAGCCTACTTCCTCTGATGTTTGGGATGGAGATATCCAAAGTGCTGGAGGTAGTTAGAGACAGGAGCACCATGGATGTTTCCGAAATCTAGCCCAACCCCGGAGTGTGTTGAATGCCTCACTGACATGGGAGCCTTCATGCGGTGCTGTGCATGTGTGCTTTTGTGTGTGTGAGAGAGAGAGACCCACAGAGGTTGATTCGAATCCAGATCTCAGCAGGGAGCCTTTGTGTACATCACAATATTTTCTCTTGCAGCTGAGGCACCTTCCCAGGAGAAAACCTCTTTTGCCCAGATGCTTCTGTCCTTGGCAAGACTCCTCTTGCTTCCAATGGATTATCCAGTATTACTTTCCAGAGAACTTTGCCAGTCTCTATTTGGCTAAAACCTTTCTTGACTGAAGTTGACTCTCTCATCATTTGCCTGCCTTTATTTTCTATCTGATGTTGTGTGCGTCTGTGTGTGTGTGTTTCCCGATGGCTTAAATATTTTAAAATATGTTTTATTGTTTCCATCTAATAGCGCTTGCGGCTGCCAAAGCTTATTTTATGTCTAGTGTTTAGTACCCTTGCAAATGTTGGATCTTTTTTTTTAAATTGCAGTAGCCGAAAGTCTTTCAAAATGCGTCTGTTTAACACAAAGTGTTAGTGTTGTAATGGACTGTTGGCTCTCAGTAATGAAAAGTGATGAAAACTGAAGTTAGACACACATCCCTTGGTTATTTCTGGGTTAGATTAGAAGTATATCTAAGTATCTATCAGATGTGTTCCCAGACATTAATTGTTTAATAGAAAAATTGGTCGCAGAGGTAGAAATAATGTGGAAAGGAGTAGGTTTGGGTACAACAACAAAGAGAACCAATTCAACATGATTAATAGGATAAAATCATAGAATATTGTTCCACGGACAAACAGCTCTTCCTCCTAATGTTTAGGTGGAATCTGTTTTCCTGTACTTTGAATCCAACTGTTACGGAGTATGGTTTTATATTTAATTTTGGGTGCCATGCGGTCTGAAGCCATGACGCCTGACTGACCCCACAGCAAGCCGCCATTAACCTAAAGGCGAGCAAAGCACGTAGACAGCAGCCTTGCAAAGGCATGGTCTGAAGATTTGAAATTTTCCAGAGGAAGTTTTGGGAGTTGTTAGACCAGATTTGCAGAGACCCATTCACGGAGGACAATAGCTATGGCTCCCTCCTTAATGAGCCAGTGATTAACTTAACGGCTCAACCATCAAGGTATCTGCTCTCCTGAAAGGTGTCAGAGCTCTTGCATTGTACAACTATTGTGTTCACCGCTATGATCTTTGGAATAAATAAAACAAATTATTATTAAACAAATTATTAGACAAAGATAAGCAATTAGAGCCTTTGTCCGCCAGGCTGCCATCGCCTGAGGATACGTTTAGCAGTATATAAGGACCCCACTTTTTGCCCTTCAGTGGGCTTGTCGAGCAGTAAGTTCTGAGCCTGATTTCCAAGCTGGGCTTGTCGAGCTTCCAGTTCCGAGCCTGAGTTCCTAGAGCATCTTGCTCTGCTGAAATCACTTGAGCAAAGCCAAGCTCACTGTCTTTTCGGGCCTCTAGTTAGCTTTGCCCGCCAGAACTCCGCTCCAAAGCCACCATAGCCACTCTTTCCTTCCCGTTCTCGCGGCTGTGTCCCACCATCCATCCTACATCACATCAGGGACGTAGCTAGGATTTTAGGAAGGGGGGGGGTCCAGACTAAGTGCCACCATTATAATGGGGCGTGCGGCGGTGCAGCACACCAACCATTCATTTTTTCTAATGGAAGGGGGGGTCCGACTCCAGAACCCCCCCCCTTGGCTACGTCCCTGATCACATCCAACTCCTTGGAGAAGACGTCTAAGGTAAATATTCCCAACGGGCTCTCTCTTTCTCTTCTCTTCCTAAATCCCGAACTCACCCCTCCAAGCTATAACATGGAATGTGTGTGTGCTTGGGTGATCCCTTTTGTTGTGTGGCTTTAATAAATGTTTATAGTTTAATTGCACCTCATTGGTATCAAAGTCTCTTTCTCTTGGAGGTGGACTAGGCGACCTCTGGTATACACTAAGGGACAAGATCCCATGCGTGCATTGTTAGGACACGCCTCTCATAATATTTGAGCTAATTAAAATTCCCCTAATTCGATCCTTCCTAACACATTGCTCTGGGCCCTATTCTCTGGAGCAGCAGAAAACAAGCTTGCTCCATCCTTGATGTGACACCCCTCCAAATATTTAAACAGGGCTATCATGCCTTTCCTTAACTTTCTCTTCTCCAGGCTAAAGTGGTGTCAGACTGGATTATTTCTTCAGTGCGGATGCAACCTATAGTAGGCAGGTTCTTCTTGGCAGTGCAAATTCATAGTGTCTCACTGTCAGAGTGTGAGACCAGAATCCTGGACAATCAAAGTTTTCTGTGGACCTCTTTCTCCTGAGGGCAGCAATTAAAGGCCTTCTTGTATAAAGCAACTTCCAATAACAGAATTTATTTTCGGGCTGCCATTCAATTGCTCTTTCATGTTTCTCCGGTGGATGTAATGAATTGCTTCTGCTTTTACGGTGTTTATTTATTCTTCAGTAATATTACTGCTGTGAGATACCTTGGCTTTCTACCAAGGCTTCAACAAATACACTGTTGTAAGCTCCTTCGGGGCAGAGACCTATCTGTTTTGTTAGTTTCTGTTACTCTGCAAATAGTATTCCTGTGTATAGGATGGCTGTGATTTCAGAAGATATACTGAGTTTTCCAAGTCTTCAAAGCATCCCTTAAACCAAGGATGGATGGATGGTGATGATGATGTTTATATATTATTTTACCTCCAGTTTGAGACACTATGTCTTTGTTGTGATTATGCTTCTGTGCCTTCAAGTCTTTTCCAAGGTCTTGCAACCTAAGAGTGCACTATGGGTGACCATGTTCCCAGCCAAAACTGACTACAGTTGGCCCTCAGTATCCATGTTTTTAATTATTGGAAATATTTTTAAAATATAAATTCCAAAAAAACAAACATTGATTTGACTTTTCATATAAGGGACACCATTTGACATTGCATTTAATGGGACTTGAGAATCCATGGATTTTGGTATTCTACAAAGGATCCGGGAACCAAACTCCAGCAGATAACCAAGGGCCCTCTGTATAATAAACATGGGTCTAAACAGGGTCAGTTCTGGTTAGTATTTGGATGGGAGATCACCAATGAATATGAAGTTTGTTGTGGCCCCAGAGCACTAGGACAGAAGAGGCAAAATATCTCAGCAAACTACAAATCCCAGGTTTCCATAGCACTGAGCCATGGCAGTTAGAGCGGAGTCAAACTGCATTATTTCTGCAGTGCAGCCCTGGTTTCTACTTTTTCTTTTGCATCTAGGATACAGCATTCTTTGGGTGATAAGTGCACTTGGTTCTTATTCTGTTCTTGTTGGTTTAGCTAGGATATATATATATGTGTGTGTGTGTGTGTGTGTGTGTGTGTGTGTGTGTGTGTGTAATGTGCTACATTTTTGGGTTCCCCCTGGGGATGCCAAAACTGCCCACAATTGTTCATTACCCTTATTTTGCATAAAGAAAGCATGATGAAGTTTAGGTTCCCAAAAGGACATAAGAAGCAGCAACCAAGGTATGGTACTTTATTGATGCAACAAGTAATATCATGTTGTTATCTTTGAAGTTACTTTTTAAGGGCATTTTTTAGAGCCATTTTGATTGGACTTTTTTCAAATTTCATGCCATTCCTTTAAAAATCCTAAAACATAGAAAGGAATTACAGTGGGCCCTCTACATTTGCTGGGGTTAGGAGCACAGGACCCCTATAAAATTGGGAAAAATGCAAATTATAAAAACACTATTGTTTTTTAACGCAAGAGAACACTTTCTAGGAATCTCTGGGTCCTCCTGTGCAACTCTATGGTCAACATCCATCAAACGCTGACCATAGAATCATGCTAGAGGACCTCAAAATGCCTAGAGAAGTGTTCTCTCTAGGAATCTCTTGGTGTTCCAGCAAAACTCTATGGTCAACTTTTGACGCTGGAGCACCTAGAGATTCCTAGAGAGAACAGATGAATCAAATCCGCGAATAACCAAATCCGCAAAAGTCGAAGCTGCACTGACTGTACAAAGAAACAAGAAACAGAAAAGGATCGTGCAACAAGTTCCTTTTTTTAAACACTGTAATGAGTAATGGCAATATATTACTTTTCAAACACTATTTAACACATAATGTTAACACAGATTACTTTAAAAAAATAAAATCAAATTAACTTTCCAAGCAAGCGCCACTCTTTGGCTCGAATGCTGCTGATACTCGACACATAAATGTACTACTCAAGGGAGTGAGAGTGCTGTTCTCCTCCGTCTTCTGAAACGTGTCTAAGCCTTTGTTTACACAAGAAAGCATATAATTCCATTTATTAAATTTTGTTTTTAATTAGCAGAGAGCATTCCCTCAGGAGGACAGAAAAGGGTGGCAAGTAACATGAAACTGCAAAGAAACAACTGCAGGGATTGAAAATAATAGCCCAGAGTGTGCATTTTCCAGCTTTATTCCCCATGTGAGCATGAAGCCAGGAGAAATGATGAATTCCCTGTCTGCATTTTGACATTTTGGGAGAAGGGTTTAAGATTGTGTGGCCACGATCCCTGGCACCAGAAGACGGCTGGCACCCGGCAGTGACTTTCTGCAAAATCTCTACCATTGCAAACGCTGCTCTTCTGTCTGAAAAGGTGGGAAGAGGATGGAGAAAAGCCATGATGATGAGTCCAAAGAGGTGGGAAAGTTGATCTGAAACTCTTCCATTCACAAGTTCAGCAACACAGTTTGCGGGTCAGTTTGCAACACCATTTCTTCGGCTTCTTCAGCAGTCAGATGGCAAGCGCCAAAACCCTGCAAGGATTAAAAGAGAGAGAGAGAGAGACTGCATGACTTTTTTTTGGGGGGGGGGGGACTTTTAAAACTTTAAAAACGGTTTTTAAAAGATTATTTTTTGCCACGGGTGCCCGCCTTAACTTTCCACACCTCAATTTATGCCATGGCTGGTGGTGCGCTGCAGAATTAATGCAGTTTGACACCACTTTCACCGCCGGGGCTCAGTGCTATGAAATCCTGGGATTTGTAATTTTGTGGGAAACTTAGCCTTCCCTGTCCGAGAGCACCAAACTACACATCCCAGTTCCCCACAGCACTGAATCATGGAGGTTAAAATGGTATCCAACTGCTTTCTTTCTGCACCGAAGTCAATGGAGCGATGGGTCCATGGCAGGTTCTAGCTTCATGCTTAAAAGAGTTGTCCAAAGTGCTGCACTTATTATTATTAATAACAATAACAATAATAATAATAAAATTTATTTATATACCGCTATTCCAAATTCCATATTCGATCACAGCAGTGTACAGCTAAAAGTGATACAAGATAGCAACAACAGGTATCACCAACAACATATCAAAAACATCTCAATACAGCAATAAAACTTATAAACATACAAACTGTTACGAACAAAACTAGCTGGATAACAATTGCATGTCAGGGGGGAGAACAGCATAACATCAGAACACATGGGGGAAGGCTTGTCGGAAGAGAAAAGTCTTTAGTTTCTTCCTGAAAAGATCAAGGGAGATGACAGAGCGGAGCTCGTCGGGAAGCGAGTTCCAGATCTGCGGGGCCAAGATGGAAAATGCCCTTTGTGAAGACGAGGTATATTTCATCTTGGGAACCCTCAACAATTGCTTCCCAGCCGATCTGAGAGTGCGGGTGGATTATATGGGGAGAGGTCCTCCAAGTACCCTGGGCCCAAGCCATTTAGGGCTTTATAGGTGATAACCAACACCTTGTATTGCGCCTGGAAGCGGATAGGCAGCCAATGTAAGTCTTTAAGGACTGGTGTTATATGACTGGCCCTGGCAGTGCCAGTGACCAGTCGGGCTGCCATATTCTGCACGAGTTGCAGCTTCCGGGTATGATACGAGGGTTGCCCCATGTAGAGCGCATTACAGAAATCCAACCGAGAGGTTACCAGAGCATGTACAACCGTTTCAAGGTCCCTCCGGCCCAGGTAGGGTCGCAGCTGGCGTATCAGCCGAAGCTGGTAACAGGTGCTCTTGACCGTCGCATCCACCTGAGACGTCAGGTGAAGCAACGAGTCCAAAAGCACCCCCAGACTGCGAACAGAGTCCTTCAAGGGGAGCGTGACCCCATTCAGGACAGGTGGACAAATCTCCTTTCCCAGGCCAGGAGAACCTATCACAAGTACTTCCGTATTCTCTGGATTCAGACTGAGTCTGTTTTCCCTCATCCAGCCCATTACCGACTCTAAGCAGGCATTTAGAGGAGAGATGCCATCCCTAGTCACTGCATCAGTCGGAGACACAGAGAAAACTATTTGGGTGTCATCAGTGTACTGATAACACCGCGCCCCGTATCTTCGGATGATCTCTCCCAGCGGTTTCATACAAATGTTAAATAGCATGGGGGACAGAATGGCTCCTTGAGGGACACCAGATGTAAGTGCCCTCTTATCGGAGCACATGTCCCCCAGCTGCACCATCTGGAATCTACCCAAGAGGTAGGAACGGAACCACTGGAGCGCAGTGCCCCTGATACCCAACTCCCTCAGGCGTTGCAGAAGGATACCGTGGTCAATGGTATCGAAAGCCGCTGAGCTGTCCAAAAGCACTAACAGGGACATGCTACCCCTGTCCATGCCCAGACGGAGATCATCGACTAAGGCGACCATGGCAGTCTCAACTCCATAGCCCGCCCGGAACCCGGTTTGAAATAGGTCTAGAAAATCCGTTTCATCCAAGATCAACTGAAGGCAAAAGGAAAAAAAGACCTCAAGGAACTCTGTTCCCAGTGAAACTCCAGTGCTTACATATACATATGCCTTTGTCTCATGTATAGCCCCATTTCTCCTGCCATAAAAAGACTTGTGAGACCCTTGGGTCCCTTCTGGGAAATAAACGATAATAAAATGAAATTATTATTATCAATAATAATAACAGGAGAAACAATAACAACCACACACACGATCCCCGGATGGTCTGGCCAAGTGGCTAGTCCTTATGGAAGAGTTGTGTAGCAGCTTCTTTGCAAAGGCCATCTTTTGGGATGGGGTCCCCTTGGGCGCTTCCTTTGAGGTTCGGACTAAAACCCTGCACAGACCCAGGGCCCAGGAGGCACCTGCCTCTCCTCTGCAAAATTAGGTACAGCCCTATATAAATAAAGCTTAATCATCATCATCATCATAACTCCCTCCCAAATACAGACCCACAGAGAGGCACACACAAAGACACACACAAGCCCCTGCTCCAAAGCCAATGCTGGGGCAGTATGGCCAACTGGCTAGTCCTCAACAAGGAGCTCTGCTGCCAAAGGGGACATTTTTTTGGGGGGGGTTGCTTTCCCTTTCCTCTGGGGGCACGTCCCCCCCCCCCCCCCCTTGGGGTCTTTCCCTCCCCCCCCCGGGGCCCCCTCCCCTGGGCCCTTGGGGGGGCACCGGTAACACCCCCAAAAAGCCCCCCAACACTGTCCCTGGACGGTCTTGCCAGGAGAAGCTCTGTCCCCAAAGACCACCTCTTTTTAGGGGGGATTCCTTTCCCCTTGCTCGCTGGGCCCTTGAACTGCCCTCTTCCTCAGTCAGGGGGTCCTTCTCCTCGTCCTGGGGGTGCCCTCCTCCCCTTGGCACTTCGGGGGGTCACACAGAGCCCCTTGCCCCCCAAAGCCTCCTCCTTGCAAAGCAACTTTAGGGGAGTCCTTTCCTTCGCCTTCCTTGCTCTGCTGGGCACTTGATCTCTCCTCCTCCGTCCTCAGGGACTCTCCTCCTGGCACTTGGGGGGCACAGGAGAGTCCCTGCCCCTAAAAAGTCTCCTCCTCCTCCTTGCAAAGCCACGGGCTCTTTCTCCTTTCCTCTGGGGGG
>NC_056529.1:61293-70994 GCF_019175285.1 Sceloporus undulatus | reverse complement strand
ATCTATCTGTCTCTATATCTATCTCTCTAGCATCTATATTTATATATATCTATGTCCCAAGGGAGCCTCATGGGTTTGTCCTGATCCTGCTGCCCTGGGGGCTTGGCCTCCATTTTGTTGCCGTGTGTTAGAGCTGCTGCCAAGCGCCAGAGTCAGTGACACTGATGGCGCTATCTTCTCTGTTTGGAGGGACTGGCTCTTTGGAAGCTGCAATGGAGGGAAAGAGTGCGGTGGCAGCAGAGTTGTGTCAAGAAGAGAGCCAGGAAAAGGCCCTGTCTGTTGGTGTAAAAGTGTTAGCCCTCCTGGCCCTGGATTCCTAGGCATCTGTTGCTTATAAAGCTCTGAATAGTCCACATCCTAAAGGTTCAAAGGAACACTCCTGTAGCCCTTAAGCTTTTGCGGGGATGGTCTCTTTGAAGCTAGCAACCTCCACTTTATTCATCTTTACAATTACCTGTTTTGTATTCCCAGCTCGACTATCAGTTGCAGACATGGTTTGACAAATCCACTCCAACCTGAATCATAGAGTTGGAAGAGACCACAAGGGCCCTGATCCAGTCCAACCCCCTTCTGCCATGCAGGAAGTCCAAATCAAAGCATCCCCATTGACAGATGGCCATCCAGCCTCTGCTTAAAGACCTCCACGGAAGGAGACTCCTCCACACTCCGAGGAAGGAGTTTGTTCCTCTGTCGAACAGCCCTTAGTCTCATGAGGTTCCTCCTAATGTTGAGCTGGAATCTCTTTTCCTGCAGCTTGCATCCATTGCTCCAGGTCCTAGTCTCTGGAGCAGCAGAAAACAAGTTAGCTCCCTCCTCAATACGGCATCCCTTCAGGTATTTAAACAGGGCTATCATATCACCTCTTAACCTTCTCTTCTCCAGACTAAACATCCCCAGCTCCCTAAGGCGCTCCTCAGACCTGTGACAGGTGTGACGCTCAGCATGGCCCTCAGGATGTGGCATGAGACAGAGCAGGAAGTACCCATTTGGGCTTGAAAAGTTCCATCAAAAGTGGGCAGAACCACAGCAAGCTGCCTCAGACCAATAGTCCATCCTTGTATATTTTGCCCTTCCTTGCGTATTTTGATGGACAGGAGTCTTGGGCAGGTGGCATTTCTCCTCTCCTATCATCTGATTCCTTAAACCGAAGGTGCCAGGGAGAAACCCTGTGACCTTGTTGCCACAAAGATTTTAAAGTTGCGTGACATGTCTAGATCAGTGCACTTAGCCATGCATCCTGTTGATCTGGTTAGACCTGAGGCTGCTCTCTCCTCAGTGCCTTTGTTTGCTCTGGAGAGGTTACTCTCCCTCCAGATCCTCAATCTTATGGCATGACGACTTCCCTTGGAATTCCCTTGCGTCTGGTTAGATGATGCATTCCATTTGTTCTTGGAGCAGCGTGTCACTAGCCAGAGGCACTTCCTCTTACATAACCTTTAAATCCTGGGGAAACAACAGCCCGGTAGTGCATGCCGGTAGCTAAAGGGAGGCGTAAGCAACCCACAGGTCTCTGGTGACTTATCTGTCAAATTCACCTGAAAATGCTGGACTAATCTTTTTCTATGCTACGTGAGCTCTTCATTTCCTGAAAACAGTGGAAATAACCTCCATTCCTCTCCTTCAAAATCTTGGCTGTTCCTAAAAGGTAGAGTAAGTCAGGACTGTGCAGAGCTGTTGGATTGTGCAAGGTGACTTGAGGAAAAAGAACCTACCTTTCAACAGAATGCTTGATCTTTGGGAACAGCGCTGTTTGTGTCCTGGTTTGAACCTTTTTTGCGCGCCACTACCCCTTGTTCGGACATTTTGCCCCAACAACAAGCATCACATATTGCTAACTTGGAACACCCAGCCAAATGTCTCAAGATGCCGATGGCTTTAAATAGCTCACCTGGGTAGAATTGATGAACATATTCTCCCCATCCCTTTCCCACCCTGTTCCATCACCTCATGGACAGTGACAACACAGCCCTCTTTCTTTTCTCTCTCTTACAAGCATATGCGGTAGATTAGGCCGAGAAGGACTACATTTGCCTGGGATCTGAATCTGACTTTCCCTCATCCACGCTCTGTGCCTGATCCAATCTGTGTCCCTTCCCTGATGATCTCCGCCAAATCTACTCTGGGGATGTCAGCTGCCCTACCAGTCCTGGGGTTCCCTTTGTATGTTGTTGTTATGTATGCAGTCCTAGGCCTGGTGTGTCCTTGCCCTCTAACTCTTCCCCTTCTGTCCTTTCTAGGTCGTCTTTGGGAGGAAGTTGACATCCTTCTCAGCAATAGCGCTCAGCCAGTTACAGCACGATAAGAAATATGACATCTATTTTACAGATGGAAAAGTTTATGCTCTCTATAGGTAAACATTCTTTATTTTACTTTCTTTGGGAAGCTGCAAAAACATTTGGCGGGAAATGAAATGCCAAAAGGACAGCTGTGCAAATGCTTTTACCTATCTCCATGCCAAGAAGCACCGCCCTGTATGGTAAATGTATCAAGTCAATGGTGAGAGATATCCCATTGTGAAAATATGTGGGCTGTGCCCAATGAAACAGAGCCAGTGGGAGCTAAGCAAGATTCCCAGGGTCAGGAGACAAGTGGCCATTGCCCACCTAACAAACAGGTAGATGCAAGGGGAATTTTGCAAAATGAGTACTGTAGGTACCCAAGCATGTGTGAGTGTGTGATGAATCAGTGTGAAATATGTGCTACCTTGATAAATGGACTTGCATTATATCCTTCTAAGCATTTTCTCCGATACAGGTTGGATCTCCCTTATCTGGAATTCTGAAGTCCAAAACACTCCAAATACCCAAAACCTTTTCCATGGGTGGCTGAGACAGTAACCCCTTTGCTTTCTCATGGTACACAAACTTTGATTCGTGCACTAAATTATTTAAAATATTGTGCATAAAATATAGGCTATGTCTATAAGGTGTATGTGAAACATAAATACATGACCAGATTTGGATCCCATCTTCAAGGTACCTCATTATATACATATATGCAAATACAGTTATTTTGAAATCCAAAACATCCAAAATCCAACTTCTAGTCCCAGGCATTTGGGAGAAGGGAGACTCAACCTGTACTTAGGATGCATTTACAAATTAAAATGAAATGTAGCTCACACTCTTGGCACTTAAATAACAGAGCAATATGCATGATGAGAGGCAGCATAGCTGGTATTGGGGAAGGCACCCTTCAGCTTGTGAATATTTTCTTGTTGGACCCTCTTTTCTGATCCTAGGAAGCTCTTGCAACACGAGTGCCCACTTTGCCCAGAAGCCAGGCCATTTGCCACCATTGTGGACTTGGAGCAGCACATGAGGAAGCAGCACGAGTTATTCTGCTGCAAACTCTGCGTGAAGCATCTGAAGGCAAGTGGCCAAGAGTTCTGCCCTAGGCCAAAAGGATTAGATGGGCTAAGGCCTTGGAAACTCTCAAAGTCATGGAAACCTTCCTGCTGCCCATGAAAATTAAGGCTCTGCTCTCTCTCTCTTGTATTCCAGATCTTTACATATGAGCGCAAATGGTATTCACGGAAGGACCTTGCCCGGCACAGAATCCATGGGGATCCTGATGACACATCTCACCGTGGCCACCCCCTGTGTAAATTTTGTGATGAGCGATATTTGGATAATGACGAGTTATTGAAACACTTGAGAAGAGACCACTATTTTTGCCACTTCTGCGATTCTGATGGTGCACAAGAGTATTACAGGTTTGTGAGCACTGCTGAACTTGAATCTGTGGAGGTAATTTTTCCTGAAGTTATGTATTCTCTGGTTCTTGATCCACTTGGCTTATCAAGACTTTGAGGCTCTGTTCCTTCGGCACCTGGCTCACAGGTTTGCCTTTCCATCCTCCAAGCAGTAGGACTGTTTTTGTCTGTTTTCAACACTTGCTTCCACTGCTTGGTTCTTATAACCCAATCATGCCCATTTACATGGCCATTTTTTTAAAAGTTAAGTATTTGGGACTGGAGAATTGGCAGCCTCCACAAGTAAGATACATGACTGTTCTAGACCAATCCCAAGTGGAAGATCAGAATTAACCCACTCTTGCTTCAGCTGAAAAATCTCAGACTGATATGTGTGTTACCTTCTTGATACTTAAACACGTGACTATTGTCAAGCTAGCCTTCACTTCTCACCCTGTTGAAAATAGAGGACCTTTGTTTTCCCTGTGTCTTTTCTGGTTCTTCAGAAAAGGTGGGACAGTTGTCTTTAAAGGAAGCAGTTGACTTTATTAGGTAACGGGGTCCTTTTTGGGGGTCAGAGCCAGAATGGCCTGGTTTCAATCTTGCACAGCCAGCCTGGTGGGTTTTTTTTAAGACAATCCTCATGCCTTGAACAGTTCTTATTTGCTTTTTGGCTTTCCTGAACAATTCAGTCACAACTGTTCTGAGTTTAGTGATCTGCCTTCCCTTTACTCAACATTCTTTGCAGGAATCCTAGCAACCACCTGGGATTGGGATGGCCATTGGTCTATCCAGGGCCAACACAGTGTTGGTGTGCCTCCATTTCCTCTTTCTCTTTTCGCCACCACAAACACAAGTGTGTGAAACCTGAGATCACACACTAGTGAGCTAAATGACTACCTCTGTCCCTTGACTGCAGTGATTATGAATACCTCCGGGAACACTTTCGTGAGAAGCATTTCCTCTGTGAAGAAGGTCGGTGCAGCACCGAGCAGTTCACACACGCGTTCCGGACTGAAATAGACTACAAGGCCCACAAGACAACTTATCACAGCAAAAACCGGGCAGAGGCCAGGCAGAACCGGCAGATTGATCTTCAGTTCAACTATGCTCCGAGGCATCAGCGGAGAAACGAGGGTACATTTAGCTGGAGGGAACTATCAGCGGACTGGGCATTAATTTTCTGGGTAGTTTTTATATTTTAAAGCATTCCAGGAGGATACGGGTTGGTTGTCTAGTTGTTTCACAACTACAGGATGCTTATGTATGGCTTGAAAGGTATACTCTGTGCATGTTTCCTACGCCATTAGAAAAACACAGAATGTGGTACTAGATGTAGAAAACTTGACAAGTTCAGGCTATGGACCCTTGGGCTTGATCAGTCAGAAGGGGGTGGATTTGCCTGGTAAAACCGTGGTTGAATAATATCTGTGGGTATCTGTTTTCACTGTTGTGGAAAGTCTTCTGCCTCTCTCTGTCTAGAAAGACAGCAAGACATACCTGGCAGGCCACAAAACTCAGCATTCCCTAGTGCATACGTTGTGCAGCACAGTCATAGATCTGTCTGGCATTTTCGATCACTTTCAGGGAGGCAGATAAGGTCTTGGGAAACATGCAATTCACCTCTGTTGTAGCTTATTCTACCCTGCTATGATATCAACCCTTTTGAGGAAAAAAGGGCATTTTGGGGCTGATTAGCCCTTTGTCTTTATATTCCAGGGGTTGTGAGTGGTGAAGACTTTGAAGAGGTTGACCGTTACAACCGCCAAGGTAGAGGAGGCAGGGCAGGACTACGAGGAGGACAACAAAACAGGCGAGGCAGCTGGCGATACAAGAGGTAACATTTTTCTTGGGTCTCTTGAAGGGCAGGAAGGTGGGGTAGCAAGAGGGGGAACACTTCCCTTTGCCCTCAGAATCGGTAAGAAAATTCTGCTTCTCACTCTCTGACTCCTCTTTACGCTGCTGCCCAAAAAACACACAGGGAAGAAGAAGATCGGGACATTGCTGCAGCGGTCAGAGCATCAGTAGCTGCCAAAAGGCAAGAGGAGAAGAAGCGTGGGGAAGACAAAGAAGAGAGCACCCGGGTGAAAAAGGAAGACACGAAAGATCTGGACTCAAACATCTCTAAACGAGGACCAAAACCTCAAATTGAAGTGCCAGGTGAGCCAACCATGTGATCAGATGTTTTTTTTTGGGGGGGGGGGGAGGACTGCAGGTGGCCCATCCTCTGGTTGACCTCTGCAGGGCTGACTTGCTGGAACAGGGGACTCCAGAGGGCCCTCTGCATTAAACCTGCCTCTCTGTTCTTCTTCCCAAGTTTCCATGGAAGCCGTTCCAAAGACCATTTTGAGCCAGGATGACTTTCCTGCCATTGGCTCACCAGCAGTGGGCTCTCTGCAGAGGTGAGTCTTGGATCTCATGAGACAATGCTCAGGCCAGATTTCAGTGGGCGGACAGAAGCCATTCATGCAAATGATATCAAGGAAATGGCATTGGGGATAGTTTCGTGTCACACATCCATGCTCTAGTTGTGGTCATCACTGCATTGTTCCCACTAATCCACCACAATCTGGCATCTGATGACGGTGTCAGAGCCACACAAAACAACTGAAGGGTTCTGGCAAAAACTATAAGGGAATAACAGCACCTTGGAGCAAAAAAACAATGTAGTATCTAAAAGGGTAAAATTACCCCACTGGAAGATCTGTAAATGCTAAGGGTAAATAAAATATCCAAAATACAAAACCAGAGAAACTAAACCCTGGAGAAAAGCCAATAAAACAACAGAAAGGGTAGGAGAAAAGCCCCCCCTTTTTTTATTTCCTTTTGGCAATTATAAACAATTCTATTAATAAAAACAAAAGGCCAGGCGCGTTTTGACCTACATCTTCTTCAGTGGCCTGCCAATGTTTACAATATAAAAAGTATAATAACTCCTTAGCACACAATGTGATTTTGCTGAATTCAAAAGCTGCAGCTTTTATAATTGCCAAAAGAAAAGAAAAAAAAAGGGGGGGCTTTTCTCCTACCTGTAGCATTTACAGATCTTCCAGTGGGGTAATTTTACCCTTTTAGATACTACATTGTTTTTTTGCTCCAGGGTGCTGTTATTCCCTTATAGTTTTTGCTAGAACCCTTCGGTTGCTTTGTTTGGTTATTATCTTGCTTTTTTTCGGTTATAGGGACTTTGGTTGGTTTGGTGTCAGAGCCACGCCACAGCTGGCCATTCATTGCCATCTGGATTTACATGGAACCATGACAGTCCTCCCAGTCAGTCTGATGCTGCTGGAGTGTGGGAAAGGATTGGAAAAATGTCTGGTTCTATCCTTGTAGCCAGAGGCAAAGTGATTACTGCATCTGATGAGGCCTGCTGGGGTTTTCTGGATGTGTCAGTGGATGATGTCACCATTTGTATATGGCTAAGAGCAGGTAGCCAGAGGCTTCTGCCATGTCTCCTCCACTTTCCACTGCCATGGCTCAGTGGTATGGAATTCTGAGATTTGTAGTTTTATGAACTATTAAGCCTTCTCTGCCAGAGTGCTGTGGTACCACTAACTACAGGTTCCAGAATTCCATGGCATTGAGCCATAGCATTTAAAGTGGGGTCAAACTGGATTTTTTCTGCTGTACGGATGCAGCCTTTGTGCATGCCCTGGAAGACTCCATCCTTGTTCCCAGTGCTTGAACCTGGGTCACTTCTGCTTGAAAAGCAGTCCATGCCCTCTGCCTAATTTTTTGGGGGGCCAGGCAGGGGGAACTCAAGCTTGACCACAATCCTGCATTTTCATAGCAACCCAGGTTCCTGAGCATGTTTTCTGCCTCAGGGCTCCCAACATTCTTCTGTGCGGTAGGAATGAAATGTTTAGGGTTGCTGTCCCTGTGCTGTGTGGCGCAGCTTCTTATGTACAACTGTTCCTCTCACAGCTTATCTCAACCAGCCTTGGTAAAACTGGATGAAGAGGATTTTCCAAGCCTCTCCTCTTCCTCCTCTGCTCCTGTGGTCTCTTCGGCCCTGTCCTTGAGCTACACAACCACAGCCCAAAGGACCGCCTTCCAGGAGGAGGACTTCCCAGCCTTGGTGTCCCGAGTCCAGCCAAACAGTAAGACAGTGTCTACACTCACGTCCGCCTGGAGCTGTGGCTCCAGTAAAAACATGGCCCGGGCCATGGCCAGCAATCCCAATGTTGGCCAGCCTGCCCAGAAAGCAGCACCCACCAACAGTGTGAAAGGAAACAAAAAGAACAAGGCAACACTTTCCAGTGACAACCAGGACAACAGCAGTAGCCTGACTGGCCAGGAAATCCGTGCCATCCCAACGATGGTGGACGTCTCCTCTTTGCTGGCAACCTCCAATTCCCAAGGTTTTATTAAAGTAGGCAGGAAGAAGAAAGTTGGGGCTGAGAAGCCAAGAACAGCCTCGTCTCTTGTGTCTCAGGAGACACCACCCCCTCTTGCTTCCGTAGAAAAGCCACTGGAGGCTGAGCACCCTTCAAACCTGCCTGCTGGAGCTGTTGTATCAGATAGAGCTGCGGCTATCGTGAACGGCCACTCTGAGAAACCCCTCGTTCCCTGTAATGCCTCCAAAGAGCCACCCGGCCTTAAGAAGCCCCTTGTGGCTAGCCAGCCCCTGTTGCCTCAGGAAGACTTTCCAGCCCTTGGAAACTCTGGACCAGCTCGAACACTTCCCCCTCCAGGTAAAGGTTGCAGGGACAGGGGGGAGATCTTCTGTGGGAATTTAGAGTGTGGTATTGGGATCGGAGTTCTGTGTCCTGGGAACAACATCAGTCCATTAAATAAAGAATTAAAAAAAAAAGCATTTCAGACTTGTGAGATCTTGGGAACCAAGGTACTTGAAGTTCAGGAGCAGGGGCTCAAGGTCTTCCTTACTATGGACTGGGTTAGGGCTGTTTTGCTAATGTACTCCTGCTGCCAACTGTAGCTGGAAAAGAATGAAACTTTCCTGTGGGAGTAACTTTCTGTGGGACTAACATGAGTGGGTTCATGTTCTGCCAAATAATTTTTTTTAAAAAAAAAATCTATAACCTGTGCAAGTTAAGCAAAATCCTTCTTAAACAGGAGCTGATTTTTCAGCTTCTCTGAATTAGCACAGCTTATTCTGGGATTGCAGCACATAGGATTCAAAGCAATTGCTCTTGATCATTGTGGCCCTTGGCAGATGCCTCATGATTCCAACCCCTGATACTGGTCAAATTTGAACCCAAAGCCTCACGTAAATCAGGCAAGGCTTCCTTAATACTGAGTTCTTACCAGATTGGATGGAAATGACTCCCCAAGATCTTTCCCTGAAACCTTTTTACTGGGCTTGAACTGAGACTATGTGCTTGGAAAGCCCATGTTCCACATGTGGCTCTCCTCACCTCTGCCGATTCTGCTGCATCAGTTCATAGTCCTTAAGATGGCAAATGATGCCTCTGAAAGCCCTTCAAACCAGTCCTTGTTCACCCACAACACCTAAAAATGAAATCCATGAGGACTCGCTCTTTCAGAAGAATGGCTAATGAAATGCTGGCTCTATCTGGCATCAAACCAGGCTCTAATGACTCCTCTTTCCTCTCCCTACTTCTAGGTTTCAATTCTGTGGTGCTACTCAGCCCACTGCCGCCTCCGGGGCTGTCGGCACCTCTCAGTAAACCACCCCCTGGCTTTGTACCTATTCCACCCACCACTGCCTCAGACATTGCCCCTGTTTCTCTGAAAGAGTAAGTTAACATTTCAAGGCAGCTCTTGTAGGGTTTCTCTTGTTGCCCTCCTCCTTGGTATAGTGGCTAATCGGCAGGCTTCTTGTGGGTGCCCCAACTGTGGCAAGGTGAACAGCTGGCAAGGAGGAGAGGCTTCCTGGGGTAGCTCCCTAATTTTGGACACTCTTCCTAGAGAGCCCTGCCTGGCACCTGCCTTGCTCTTCTTCCAGCAAATAGCTTCTGATTTCCCCAGGCTTCTTAGCCATAGTTTTAATTCTACCGGCTGTTTCTAGTCTCACTTTGAAAAA
>NC_056529.1:29030-58293 GCF_019175285.1 Sceloporus undulatus | reverse complement strand
TAACAATAAAACCTAAGCGAGAGAGGCACTGACACAAGTTAGGGCAATTTTGGAAGCTGAGACACATCATGCCCTCTGAATCAAAATTGGAGGCTGTCGTATTTACGTTTAAAAAGTGTTTACTATCTAGAATAAGGTGTATAAGAGAAAAAAGTCTTTTATCCATAGGAGATTAGTTGGTAACATGTCTTCAGACCTAGAAACAATTGGGTTGGGGGCCAAGAAGAATGAATTACATTTGTGTGACAATTATCTGATGCCACTTTGTGAGCATCTTCAACAGATAAACTTTTTTAAAAAGGAAGGAAAGAAAGATCCAAGGATGGCTCAGTTCTTGCACTTTCCCCCTTAAAACAGATCAAAACCTTGTCAGGGACCCTACTTGATCCTAGAAAACTTCCAGCAGCGAAACATCCAGCTAATTCAGTCAATCAAGGAATTTCTTAAAGACGACGAATCCCAATTCAACAAATTCAAGACTTACTCGGGACAATTCAGGCAGGTAAGTAGATGCCACTTTTTAAAACTAAATTGTTATTGTTGATGTCATTCATGACTTTAAAATAACAGAGTAGACATCACTTTTGAAGTACTTGCCAAGAGAAGGTCAGGTCTGCAGCTAGGGGTTCTTCCCATTATCACCATTGTGGAGGTGTGTTATGTGTGAGAAGTGGTATTTTGCTAACCCTTTCTGTTTCTTCCCCAAATCCATCTATGGTGCCTCTTTTGGGATTATCATTGGTGGAGGCAAAGCGTGACAGTCCCTCAACAATCACTCCGAAGTGCCCCCTTGCCTTTTTAACCCCCGTTGATGATGATGATGATGATGATAATGATGATAATGATGATAATGAAAATAATAAATTTTTATTTATATTTCCCGCTTCTCCCTTCCGATCAAAGTGGGATTACAGCAATAAAAACATCATAAAATACATAGACAATACAAAATACTTCAATCAGAAATAAAAAGGGGAGAATTGTTACAGTATTTCTCACAGTCGTAAGAATTGGAGTCATCGTATTCAGATGTTCAAAATCAGATTAGAGGAGATCCGTTGGATAGGCCCGCCAGAAGAGATCCATCTTCAGTGCCCTCTTGAAGGCTTCCAAAGAATGTATAAGAGTTCGCTTCCAGTAGGTTGTTCCAAAGTCTAGGGGCCATCGCAGAAAATGTTCTACAAGAGGTAGTTTTCAACCTGGTTTTGGGGTGTTCTAATATTTTTGTGCCAGATATTCTGAGAGTGCGGGGCGGATTATGTAGGGAGAGGCGTTCCCTTAAGTAACTCAGGCCCAGGTCATGTAGGGCTTTATAGGTAATAACCAACACTTTGTATTGCGCTCGGAAGCTAATCGGCAGCCAATGTAGAGATTTCAGTACCGGTGTAATGTGCTCTGATCTCAGTGTCTTGGTGATCAGTGTGGCTGCAGCATTCTGAATCAGTTGGAGCTTCTGAACTTGGTACAAAGGTAGCCCCATGTAGAGCGCATTACAGAAATATAAACGAGAGATTACCAGCGCATGTACTACTGTTTCAAGGTCCCCTTGAGCCAGGTAGGGACGCAGTTGGCGTATCAGCCGAAGCTGACACCATGCATTCCTGGCTATTGCCTCTACCTGGGATGTCATCTGTAGAGACGAGTCCAGGAGTACTCCCAAACTGTGAACTTCATTCTTCAGGGGAAGTATGACCACATCAAGGATGGGTTGGGAAATCTCCTTCCCTGGACCAGAGGCACCTATCACAAGCGCCTCCGTTTTCTCTGGATTCAGCTTGAGTTTGTTTTCCTGGATTATCCCCTACAAAAAGACACATTCTCCAGGAAGGTTTGCCAGGCTATACCTCTCTCCTCATTTTCCTTCTTTAAACACAAATATGAATCTGCTGTTGCTGTTTTGAGTATTGTTAACGTTCTTATGGTCTGAACTCTTTTTATTGTCAGTGAGCCTAAGAATACCTCCTATTTAGTTCTCTTCCCAAAAGAAAGCTTTGTGGTGGAGGGAGAGCTAATTTGGAGCCTGTTTATTATTTAATAAATTTCTGCTACTTTATTTTTTGGTATTTGCCCATCTAGGCTTCTGTGAGGCCTCCCCATGGTTCCATTTTCTGACTGTCCAATTTCCCTCCCTCCTCCCCAGGGTCAGATTTCTGCAGAGCAGTATTACAAAAGTTGCCAGGAGCTTCTTGGTGAGAACTTCAAGAAGATATTCAGCGAGCTCTTGGTGCTGTTGCCAGACACGGCCAAGCAGCAGGAACTGCTTGCCACTCACAACGACTTGAAGGCCAAGTTTGGTATCCCCCCTTCCTCCGCTGGCAAACCCAAGAAGAACAAGAAGGTGGCTTGGCAGTCAGAGTTGGGCACTGAACTTGACTGCTGTGTCTGCCCCACATGCCAACAGGTGCTGACCCAGCAGGACCTGGCTTCCCACAAGGCTTTGCACCTGGAGGAGGAGGAATTTCCGTCCTTGCAGGCCATTAGCCGGATCATCAGATAGCTGTTCCAGGTGAACCAATAAATACCATCTCCATCTTTAAAATCCATGCTTCTTGGAAGGCAGGCATTTTCTGTGGAGAGGAGAGCAGCTGGCTCTGTGTATGTGTGTGTGTATGTGTGGGCTAGAGGGGCGATATGGAGGCTGAGAAGGTTGAGAGGCGATGGCAGCCTGGACAGCCATTGCCCTTGTGCCATTCAGAACAAGTTGGCATTGCAGGGTCACAGGAGATGTGACTTGGTTTACCACCAGCATGGAGGGATTTGCTACTTTCCAGTTGCCCCAGTTGTAGAAATGGAGTGTTGGTGGGGTGGTTGTAAAAAAAATGAAGGGGTAGGTTAACATTTGGATGCAAAGGAACCCTTGGGATAGTCACACAAGCAGTGTAGCCCACCAGAGAAGGAAGGGAATTGGGACTGCAGAGCAGTACAGAGGGGATGGTATGGCATGCAAGGAGTGCTCTGTCCTCCTCACTCCCTCCTCCCCTTCAACTGCAGCAACTCTTTGTGGGGGACAGTTAAGATTCTTTCACAGGCAGGAGTGAGACCCTAAGAAGATGCGTACCTAGATCTCAAAGCTGTTGGAAAGCCATTCTGGTCTAGCTTATTTCTGGGGAGGCAAAACCTTGGTGTTTTTGTTTTCTTTCTTCTCCTCCTCCTCCTTAGAACTGCATGTAGGGAACGATAATATTAAGTGCTTTTCTTTCTCACTGTCAATGTACATTTCTACCCCAGTGGTGCAAGTCTGGTTATTTTCCATTGTCTTTGAGGAACCTTGCGGTGGCTTAGATAGACCAGGTGTTGGCTTATTAAACGCTGCTCCACATTGACCATCCCAGGCTGCCGTCTCATGCCTTGAAGCGCCATGTCCTATGGGTTTCACTGGAGAGAAAGAATAACAGAGGCCAGGGTGGCTCAAGTCCTTGGGAACAATCTTGCTGCCATTGCTGTATTTCCTAATAATTGCAAATTCCAGTTGCTGGGTGAATTTCCGTAAGAGTACTGTGCAGACATTGTGGGGTGAACCCAATGGCAATGACAAACTCCCACCAAGGTCAGGATCCATAAGAATATCATGCTAGTCAGACCCTTAGCATCCTTCTGCTCCATCCACTGGAAGCATGGAGGGCAGGTATGTCCCCAGACTTTTATGTAGGTTCTGGAGTGGCCAAAGGTGATATACTACTAGGCTTTTTCATGGATGATGTAGTAGAATCATAAAATTATAGAATCGTAGAGTTGGAAGAGACCACAGGGGCCATCCAGTCCAACCCCCTGTCATGCAGGAAATCACAATCAACGTATCCCCGACAGATGGCCATCCAGCCTCTGTTTGAAGACCTCTAAGGAAGGAGACTCCACTACACTTCGAGGGAGTTTGTTCCACTGTCGAACAGCCCTTACTGTCAGGAAGTTCCTCCTAATGTTGAGCTGGAATCTCTTTTCCTGCAGCTTGCATCCATTGCTCCGGGTCCTAGTCTCTGGAGCAGCAGAAAACAAGCTTGCTCCCTCCTCAATATGACATCCCTTCAAATATTTAAACAGGGCTATCATATCACCTCTTAACCTTCTCTTCTCCAGGCTAAACTCAGCTCCCTAAATCGATCTTCATAGGGCATGGTTTCCAGACCTTTCACCATTTTAGTCTCCCTCCTTTGGACACTCTCCAGTTTCTCAATGTCCTTTTTTAATTGTGGTGCCCAGAACTGGACACAGTATTCCAGGTGGGGCCTGACCAAAGCAGAATAGAGTGGCACTATTACTTCCCTGGATCTAGACACTATACTTCTATTGATGCAGCCTAAAATCGCATTGGCCTTGTTAGCTGCCACATCACACTGTTGACTCATGTTCAACTTGTGGTCTACTTGGACTCCTAGATCCCTTTCACATGTAGTTTCATTCAGCCAGGTGTCCCCCATCCTATATCTGTGGTTTTCATTTTTCCGCCCTAAGTGCAGTACCTTACATTTCTCCGTGTTGAATTTCATTTTGTTAGCTTTGGCCCAGTTTTCTAGTCTGTTCGGGTCATTTTGAATCTTGATCCTGTCCTCTGGAGTATTAGCTACTCCTCCTATTTTGGTGTCATCTGCAAATTTGATAAGTATTCCCCCAATTTTGTCCTCCAAGTCATTGAACCAGAGTTTGGCAAATATGTGGAGGCCAGGAGCCAATTTCCCCACCCACTCATGGACTCTGAAACACATGTACACACCAGTAAGCCCAAATACTTCTTTCCCTCTATAGTCCCTCCCAAGATAGTGACAAGAGGTGACATTGCATCACTTCTCATTGCCACTTTGAGAAGGACTCCAGAGGGAAAATATTTAGGGGCATTGCAGAGTTCTGGAGTGCTATTGAGGGTGGGTAGGGTATTTAGTGTGTTTTTATGCATTTAGGGGGGTTCCTGCAAGGTTTGGATACCAAACTTTGGGTTACTGTTTTATTAGTAAGGGTGTTGGGAGGTTTGGGGCACTGGTGGAGGGGGCTTTAAGTGCCACAAAAGTGGGTTTTACAGGCAACTTGACACCTACAGGATGGTCTAGACTTCTGGGTATGCCTGCCTTCCTCCTGTGTTTCAGGGCCTGGCACTGTAGAGTCTCAAAACACTTCTCCCTCTATTGATTCGTGCGTGGGCATCCACAGGCTTTGTGCCCACGTCCTGCTGGCAAGAATAACAGCAAACCAGGCAGCTGCTGTTGATGCCGCCTTCCTATTTTTGGTTGTAACAGGCATGGTCCTCGTGAAGCAGGAGAGGAAATTGGCTCGATCTCACAAATCACTTCTAGCAGACCATGATCGGTTGCTACCTTGCCTGACACACCTGCTATATTTTTCATGCCTATGATCAAACACCAGGATCTGTAATGCTTCCACTATTTGGAAGAGATTCCCAGTTGTTGCAGATGACTAGCTGAATCTGATATCTGTGTCTGCCATTTTGAGAATGCCCACCAGTGCCCTTTTTTTGTCCACCCGCTCTCCCTGTGATTTCAGTAGGAGGTTAATAAGGTAGCAAATGCTTAAATCTTAAAATCTTTATTGGAAAATAAGTTGCAGTTGGTTCACAGACAATTAAAATTACACAATCACAGATTGGTGATTTGTCTTTCCAAATGGTTTATCTGTCTATAATAATTATGTACATACAAAAAGAACTGTAAACATTAAATTAAAAAAAAACTTCTTTCACATAGACCACTTTTTGACCACAGTATACATTGGATGACTAACAACTGCAACTTGTTTGTTGTTGTTGCTTTCTGTAGCAGTCTTGCTTTTGAAGAGAGGTATCTGCATGTTTGGTATCTTTATTAAACACAATGCAAACAATGTGAGGTGGAAATGTGTATTGCAGCAAACTGCAGGTAGCTAGAAAGGGAGGTTCTCTTGTGCACAAAAGCCCTCCCTGGCCCTTTTTCTTCCCCCAAAGGCTTTTCTCGCTCTTCTAGGGAAGACTCGACTTAGAAGCAATAGTGGGAACCCTTAAGCAAAAGGAGGAGAGCCTGCCCTGCTGATGTATTGCAGGTAAAGTTAAAAGGCAAAAAAGAGTTCTTTCTGTATTGGAATGAATAAGGTATGAAGGGAACCTAGCTGGGACTAGCCTGAAGAGAGTTAACCTGTTTTTGCTCCTGCAGCATTAAAACAAAAAGACTTGGCAAACACTGAAGTGATCAGTCTTGGGATTTTGATTGGTAGTCCTTAAGGCAGGGGTTGACTGGGTCTGTGAAAGATCATATTTGTTTTTACACGCCTTCAGGACAACTTGTTATTGTGTGCCTTCAAGTCATTTCTGACTTAGGGTAACCCTAAGGTGAGCTTATCAAGGGGTTTTCTTGGCAAGATTTGTGCAGAGGGGTTCGCCTTTGCCTCCCTCTGAAGCTGAGAGAGTCACACGGGGTTTCCGTGGCCAAGCAGGGATTCAGACCTGGTCTTTGTCACAATTCAGCACTCAAACCACTGTACCATACTGGCTTCAACTTAGGATCACTTTATCCTAGGAAGGGTTTCCTGGCAGGGTTTTATTCAGCAAAGGTTTGCCACGACCTTCCTCTGAGACTGAGAGAATGTGAAGAAAGGTCACCAGTATGTTTCTTTGGCTGAGGAGGGATTTAAACCCTGGACTCCCAAAGCAGCACAAGGATTATATTCTGGAAGGGAATCCTGATCAGGAGAAAAGAGAGAAAGGTGGTCTTGCGTGGCTTCAGGCAGCTTTAAAGGTGAAGAAGCAAAATTGGCTTTGACCACACTGTGTTACTCCCTGCTTTAAGGTCATGGTGTAGCTATGGTACTAATTTCAACAAGCACACAACAAGCAAGCCATTATGTCCCCCGCCCCCCATAAGACACATTGAATTGGCAGTGTTCTTTGGGACACTGATACACATCCAGAAACAGGACATGTTACTATGCTTTGTACCCCTACAATAGAGAAGTTGGACCCATAACTTTGGGCACACCTGCTCTTAGTTTAATGCACGCCTGCTCTGTCTCTCCTCAAAGCTGCTTATCCCACAATTCAAAGTAAGAGCAGTCTCAATATATGTCATTATGGTTGCCATGCAATCTGTATGTGCAGCAGCGACTTGGTACTGTTTACACCTTCACACACACAATATGATGGAACCTTTCCCTAGTAGCATCCTTGAGTTTATATTGAGGAAGGGAAATTAAGCCCTATGGTCAACAATGGGGTGATGTAGGCTAAAGCAGCATAATATGCAGTACAAAGCAATCTTGCTAACTCCTATCCCTAATGGAAAAGGGTGTGCTGTGATGAGAAGCTGTGGCTCTTTGAGCGGCCATAAAACAACACAAGTCAGACTTGATGGAGCATAAGGAGCATACGGAAACGGAACCAAGAAGTCTTCAGAATCTCATGCAAAGGCTTTTTAATGCACGCTGGTGGGAACAGGTTGAACCATGCTAATAGCTCAGTGATTTATGGTGATTTATTTTTAGTCAGTTTGATCACTTAAACCAGCCCCATCTATGCCTTCTGTAGCCTGCTAGGCCTGTCTCTGTAGCCCAATGATCACTTAAATCAGTCCCATTACGCCTTCTGTAGCCTGCTAGGCCTGTCTCTATAGCCCATGGTGCCCAAGCCATGTTCATGTTCATAAAATCACAGAGTTAGGAGAGATCCCAAGGGCCATCCAGTCTAACCCCCATCATGCAGGAACTCAGTCAAAGCACTCCCATGGACAGATGACCATCCTGCACTACATTTTCATAACGCAGGTGCTAACACTGTTTCGGACCTCTTTATCATGCCTCCATCCCACAGAATCTAGATATTTGGTCACACAGACTCAAAAGCCCCCTTCCCAGTGATTGGAAATCCAACTGCTGTCTATACTCCTGTCTAGAAATTTTAGTCAAAAAATTGACCCCCCAAAAACCTGGGTCCATGTTAGCCCTCTGTATCCATGGATTCAGCCATCTATGGTTAGAAAATACTTAAATATATATATAAATTCCAAACAGCAAACCTTGATTTTGACCATTGTATTGAATGCGACTTGAGCATCCAGGGATTTTGGTATCTACCGGGGGTCCTGGAAACAAGCCCTAGCAGATACCAAGGGCCAAACTGTATTATACCTTAACCTATACCAAAATAGGAACCATCCCCTTCTCTGAGCAGAATGGCAAAAGACAAGAGCTTAGTCTATCCTGGGAGGACCTAAAAGAAGCACACAGCACCTCTACTCTCTCTGCCATGATTCCGCTTCTGGCCTTTTTGAATGCCTGGGCTGGAAAATAGTGGCATTCTTTGGCATTGTTTTCCTTTGCTTACATCCTTGGTTACATGCCCTTAGATTTTACCCTTGACTTATATCAAAATTCATAATTTTGGCTCCCAGACTTGTCCATAGCATACATGAGGTCGACTAATATATGGTATGTTTTAGACATTATGCAAACAGATTAAAAGCTCAATTGCTGCTCCTGGAGGCAATGTTCTGCAGTGAGGCAGAACATCCTTTTGTCAGACAGAAAAGGGATGGTTTAGAAACTCGGGGGTCCATAAGAACCACAAACGCAGCCTTTAGAGCAACTAAAAGTTACACCTCTCCCTTGCATTTAGCCATGCAAAACTGAATTACATTGAATTTTCTGCCTCAGGCCTCAGTGTGTCTTGGTTGGGCCAGCCCTTGCTTATGGGGTGATAACCCCTTTGTACAAAGCATTATTGAGACAATACCTTTGGAGTCCCCTTCAGGCTTGAGGAGAAAGGGAATGTGTTGGGGAGAAAAGAAAAGAGAATACATCTGTAGGCATAAGGTGCATACATTCAAAATTGTAATACACAGCACATAGACACGGCTGCCTAAGACAGTTTGACCGGTCAGACAAAACATGACCTCTCTTCTTCTTTCCCCCTTCCCCCCAGGCAATTACAAGGATACTCTGGAATGGATTTTCTTTATAGTTAGAAAAAATACACTGTACGAAACAGACATTTATTTCATGTTATACAATCGATTTAAAGAAACATTTAAGTGCTTATAGCTTTATTTTGTTGTCATCGTCTTCTAAAATACTGAAAACACAATTCTGTGTCTGCTAAAAATGGCAGTGTTCCCTCTAAGGAAAATATTGCTACAGTTCTACTTGGACCCTGTATTAAAACCGTCCTCGATATCCGGTTTAGACCTGCGACGTAGGTTTTTGGCCCCACGACTGACCTTGTTGCATGCTGCTACAAAAATCTTCCAACACTGGACACTAAAAGTGTGAGTCCAGCCAATTTAGTGCGTTTACTCTAGGGAAGCACAGGCCTCAATCCAACATGGCTTAGCCTAACGCAGTCATTCCCAAATGTTGGTCCTCTGGGTATTTTGGACTTCAACCGCCAGAAGTCCCAACCAACATGGCCAAGAGTCGGGAATTCTGGGAGCTGAAGTCCAAAACATCTGGAGAACCAAAGTTTGGGAACCACTGGACATGTGGGGCTACAACTACTCTGAGCCATTTACCAACAACCACAATACCCTCCCGGACATACTATAGTGCACTAAAGCATCCATAGACACACAGACAATATGTGTTTGGTTGGGACTGCAATAATGTCTGGCTGTGTTCCCATAGCTAGACATGAAGGGATTATCCCAACTGTTGCGTTCCATTGGGTTCTTCCAGAACTTGCAGCAGGTGAGGCAATTGCTTCATGTTTGGCTACGGGGACCTAGCCAAGCATTGCTTTCCCCTCCATGCTCTCTTTTGGGGATGAAGGTCCTTGATCAGGACCTCAGGAGGTCCGGGGGGTCTGCTTTGATAACTGCAAAGGGGGAAGCGAATACCAGCCTCTGCAATACTCAAAAAAAGCCATACACAGCATGCATGCGGTTCATGTACATGTGTGTATGTCCCTAACAGAATGCCAGCTGTGGCATATTGAAATTTCAGGGGCACAAAGTTCCATGCACCAAGATCATTTCTAATGGATCGAGTGCCTGTCTCTGCAGTGGGATTTTGAGATCCACTCCCCCCCCCCCAGAATGAGTACTAGAAAAGCCCGATAGCCCAAAACAATTTTTTTTAAAAAAATAAAAATTGCGGCTTCTGTTAAAATCAACTAAAAAGGCAGCATATAGATTCCCTTCTTGTTTTACAGCAAGGAATCATGGTTTTCCGAAGATTGGACTGCAGCTCTCAGCAGCCTCATGGCTGGCACAGCCCATATGGTGAGGAATGCTGAGAGTTATAGTCCTAACAACCTTTGGAGGACCAGATGATTACCATTTAAATTCAGCTCATCTTCCCCCATTTAAATTGCATCTGAGCAACTACAATGGAGAACATTCCCCATTTCCATGCATCCAGTAGGCTGCATTGCTATTTTTTGACACACCAGAAGTGATGCCACCGCACTTCTGGATGCCATATTGGCTGATTTTGGGGACTTTCTTTTTATTTTATTTCTTGCATTTGGCACTGGGTTGTTTTGGCTGATGCGGGGACGAAAAGATTGCTTGAAAATCAGTGTGGATTTTAAACGAAATTTAAAATTGTGCTCAAGAGGCTTTCAGGGGCTGCACTTTGCAATCTCAAGAGCCACATGCCGCCTAGATCACCCCGATTCGAACCATTTTAAATTCTGCTCAGCAGCATCCTTTAGGATGGGAATTTGGCATTTTCTTGTGCCTACTTGTCAGTTTCATATATCTTTTAAGTCATCATAAACAAGGCTCCAGTTGTTTCCATTGGAAAGGACTCACATGGGTTATGGACTTTCTTTACAGAATCAGGTGAGCCATTCCACAACATTGCGGTTGCCACCATGAATCCAAGTGCAAATAAGTGTACATAGCATCATATTGGGGTTTAATCAGTTTGAACAGGGCGCATATGGCTGCACACAGGCATACAGTCCCAATACATTGGGCACCATTTTGAGAAGGCCAATCCCATTGACAGTGGAGGGGCTTTGGTTTTTCAACTCTTGGTCTCCATTTCAATGACAGCTCTCCCCTGACAGACCCTATTTATCCTTTTCCACCAAAATTACCTGCAATGTTACTAAAATGGAAGAGATGTAGGAATTCTTGGGCCTGTCCAGGGCACTCAGGTGTTTGGTTGGATGCTATGGGATGGGTGCTACCTTCTGCTAGCCCTATTTTTATTTTTCTGATCTGCCACAATGCTATCTCTCTCTCTGCTAAGCAGCTTTTGTTGATTGCCATTCCAGTGCTGGAATTTTTTCTGTCCTGAGTGCAAAAATTCAATTTATTTTATGCCCTGAATCCATCTGAACCAACGCCACCTGGGTTATCAGAACTGCAAAGCTAAAGCATGCAAGCCTATATTCACTCACATAATCCAGGAATTGTATAATTATATATATACGCACACAGAAAAATAACACAACTGTTATTTTTTGGCTTTAGATTTGGCACATTTCTTTGGGGGATAGGGAGAGGTTGGGGAAATAATCCAGGCTACATTTGCTAAGGTTATTGGGGGGGGGGGGGGGGGGAAGAAGGCAGAATGGAAAGGAAAGTCTCTTCAATAAAAAATGTGGGAATGATTTTTTGGGGTTAGCCCTGGAAGACGAGATAAAGCATCTACTGATTTGGGGAAGGTTTCAAAGAGGCTGACCTCTGGCCAGTTTTCATGTGCGCTTCCAGCAAAATGGCCACATGAACAAAGACACTGGAATAGAGTAGCAACCGTCCTAGAATGTCATGCTTAGAGGGAACACTGTTAAGTTTGTTTGTTTTTCGTTTTATATATATATATATATGTATTTATGTATGTATGTATGTGTGTGTATATATATATTCTTTTTAAAAAAAGACCCTTGGACAGGTAAGACAAGAACCAATACCACTGTACAGAATTCACTGCACCATGAGCTAAGAGTAAGTTTAACCCAGCACATAACTTGCCACATTTAAAAAAAGGAAAGGAAAGGAAAAGTACTCTGAATACATTTGCAACCAACCAGTTGACTATGACTGCACCATAGAAGGGAACCTGGCCCATTTCTCTCTGGGTCTGGCTTCCCATTTGCTATACAACCACATGGGACGCCCGCCTTGCCCTCCCCAAAACCTCAGCCTTTTCAGTACGCCGGCACCTGGTAGCCTTTGGGGCTCGTGTCCAAGGTCTCCGAGAAAGGAGGGCTCTGGTAGGTTTCCGTGCTTTCGACGCCACTCCCCGTGGGGTACCCGGGATATCCAGCGTTGGGGTCAGGAGGAAACTGGTCTGTGGCGAAGAGAGACATGTCGGTCCCCATCTTGTATCTCTGGAGGGCCTTTACAGTCAGGGCGACCTTCACGAGAGGAAAAAGAACAACGTTTCACAAAAGTTTTCACAAGCTGAAATTACTGCATATACTCATGTATAAGTCTAGAAATGTAGATTAAAAAATTGACCCAAAAAACCCTGAGTTGACTTATCCACAGGTCAATGTAAGTACTGCGCTTTAACTCATATATATGTCTATATAAATCTACAAGTGCATCTGTGCTGGAGACATACTACAGTTTGAGTGCTGTAGCTCCATCCTATGGAATCCTGGGACTTGTAATTTTGCCAGGTCTTTAGCCAAAACAACAACAACATTTATTTATAATGCCCTTTTCACCAAAGGGCAGAATACAAGACGTATATAATCAAAAACGAATGATAAAACACAGCACTATAAAGTACTAAAGTACTCAAATAATATACTAAGGTGCTTTACAGATGAGCCCTATGGGGTGCTGTCATTATGTGCGAGGGGCGACGCTTCCAGACGCTACTCGCCCCTTGCACGCGATGAGGGCATCAAAATGGCGGTGCCCTGTACACACAAGGACTGCCATTTTGACGTGACGTACGCTTAGCGTCCGCTCGTCGTGGCGCCATTATGATGCCGCAAGTGCGCCATTGGCACATTGCGGCATCACAATCGCACTGCAGAAAGAACCTGCTTTTTGCAGGTTCTTTTTGCTGCACGAGGGAGCCGCGCAGTTTGTCTGCTGCGGCTCACTCACGGAGCAAAGCAAGGTGACGGGAGACAGTCCTTTTTGAACGGTCTGTATCCCACCTAATATACTAAAAACAAACTCCTTATCAGCCACTACCCATCTTGGCCATCTTAGGCAGGTTTAGCAACTTAATCCAGCAAATGGAAGAGGAAGGTCTTCAACCCTTTATGAAAGCGGGTAAGATCTGGCCGAAGGTGCAAAGAAAGACAGTTTTGCAAATGCGGAGCCAGATCCCAAAAGGCTGACAGCCTTGATAGAGTCCAATGCATTGATGGAACTGCTTTCTCTGCCCAAAAGTGCTGGTGCTTCCCAAAACTACAAAAATCCCAGGAATGTGTAGAATGGAGAGCTATGGCAGTTCAAGTGGTGTCAAGCTGCATTATATCTACAGTGTAGATCAGTGGTTCCCAAACATTGGTCCTCCAAATGTTTTGAACTTCAGCTCTCAGAATTCCTGACTGTTGACCAAGCTTGCTGGGGCCTCTGGGAGCTGAGGTCCAAACACCTGGAGGAGCAAAGTTTGGGCATCACTGGCATAGATGCATCCTTGCTTGCCAAGGCTGAACACATACCCAGGAGAGGATGGAGAAGAAAGAGAATGCAATGGCTGCCCTGGCAGCATCTCCACCATGCGACGCTTCTCTACTGGGTGCCGTCCGCTGCCACTGGTTGGCCAAGAAGCAGAAGGACACGAACCACAGGAAGGACCAGAAGCCTGCAAGGAAAAGCAGAAAAGCCCCTCAGTGGCCGCAGAGTGACCGAAACGCCAAAAAACGGTTTGCACTACCGTCTTCTAGCATCCAATGGGAAGAACAGTAAATATTAAGATTTTCTGGGTGAGCCTTGGGTGAGCTGGATGCCAATGAAGATAGTTGAAAATGCTGATAGAAGGACATGGAGAGATTGTGGAGATGAGATATAAGATATTTATTTTTAATATTACAGTCAGCCCTTCTTATACACGGATTTTTTATACACGGATTCAAGCATACACGGTTTGAAAATGTTCCAAAAAAGTATAAATTTCAAATATCAAACCCTGATTTTCCATTTTTTTTATAAGGGACACCATTTTGCTATGTCATTATATTTAATGGGACTTGAGCATCCACGGATTTTGTTATACACGGGAGATCTTGGAACCAAACCCCAGCGTATAACAAGGGTCCACTGTATATTCATTAATATACTAAAAAAAACAAAATCCAAGTGCCAAATAGTATCATCACAGTTAGGGTTGCCATAACCCGGCTGCAACTGGGATTATCCCGGTTTTGGCGGCCCCGGGGCCCTCCCGTCCCGGGTGCTGCCAAAAACCGGGACAACCCCAGTTGCAGCCGGGTTGTGGCGCTTGACCGCGCTGCCCTCCTCCTCCTCCACCGCGTGGAGGAGGAAGAGGAGGGCTGTGCGGCCTGGGGCGGAGGAAGCGAAGGGGGAAGCCCCGCGCCACCCTCCCTGCCTCCCAGCGCAGCCCCGTGCCGCTCTCCCCGCCTCCCAGCACGGCCTCGCGCCACCCTCCCCGCCTCCCCGCACCACCCACCTCCTTCTCCGCCCCTCCCCCAGGCCGTGCGGCGCATGGAGAAGGGGGGAAGAAGAGGAGGAAGAGGAGGAGAGGGGAGCAGAAGGAGGAGGTGGAAGAGGAGGAGGGGGGAGCAGGAGGAGGAGCAAAAAGAGGAGAAGGCAGCAGAAGGAGGAGGAGGAAGAGGAGGAGGGGGGAGCAGAAGGAGGAGGAGGAAGAGGAGGAGGGGGGAGCAGAAGGAGGAGGAGGAAGAGGAGGAGGGGGAGCAGAAGGAGGAGGAGGAAGAGGAGGAGGGGGGAGCAGGAGGAGGAGGAAAAGGAGAAGGAGGAGGAGGTGGTGAGTGGCCAGAGGCCTCAAGGGTTTTTTTATTTTATTTTGCCTGCTTTAATTGCTAACAAGTCTCCCTTGCTTTGACAATGATAGTGTGGTTGTGGTTGTGGTTGTGGTGGTTGTTGTTGTTGTGGTGGTGGTGATGATGATGATGATGATGATGATGATGATGATGATGATATGAGTCAGCTTGAGAGGCATGCAGGCACTGTTTCTGAAGCCGAGAGAGTATCACCTTCCAAAGTGCCTTTTCTGTGTGTTTTTGGTTCTTTAATGGTGATATTGATATCAGAAAGCCTCTGAGGCATGGTCAATGTAAATTGCTGTGATTTTTACAAACTCATGCGCAGTGAAGAAAAACCAAAGTCCCTTGACCAAGTACACACTTCTGAGAAGTACACTTGGTGCAAGAACTGTGAAACCACCTTGACATGTTCAATATGCATAGCCATGTTACACCATGCTAAGTGTTAAACCGAAGGGGTCTGGTTATGGAATAAGCCTCTGACGCAAGAGGCCATGTTAAGTAAAGCCACGTGAAATGCTGAAATGTGCTGTTGTGTGTGTTTTGGAATGGAGGTTGGGGGTGTTTGGCCAGAAAGGGAAGTGTATTTCTGCCATCTGTCCAGAAATAATGCCCAAATGTCCTCCATTTTGATCATGCCTAAGAAACATGCATTTAGATTAACATTTTTTAAAAATCAATTTTTTTCACGTGTCCTCCATTTTAAAAAAAAAAGTGTCCTACATTTGAAAATGTTGTCCTACATTTGTCCCGGTTTGGAGGTCCTGATTTATGGCAACCCTAATCGCAATTCAAAACAGGATCTCCAACCTAAGCGTATCGTACAATACATACATACATAAAATAACATAATATCAAAACTAACAACATTAATAATAACTACTCTTATTCTGGGGTTAGTTACATGCCATTTCATGCTGTAGCCTCAGAGGTGTTGGCATCGTGTATCCCTAAAATGCTGTAAGTACAGTAGTTGCAAATATTAATTTATTGTTCTATTGTTTATCAATTAGATATGGTTAGTATGGCATACAGTCAGCCCTCCTTATCCATGGATTTTTTTATCCACGAATTCAAGCATCCATGGCTTGAAAATATTTTTAACAGGTATTAATTCCAAATAGCAAACCTTGATTTTCCATTTTTCATAAAGGACATCAATTTACTATGCCATTATATTAAAGAGACTTGAGTATCCATGGATTTTGGTATCTATGGGGCATCCTGGAACCAAACTCCAGCAGATACCAAGGATCCACTGTATTGGTTATTTATCTTCTCTAATATATGTTCTCTAACATACAGCCTTGATAATTTGTCATGTAAAACCATATCTTGTATAGCTGTCTATATTGCATACCTGTTTCTTGTTTTAGTAGAGTCTAAGTTAGCAGGAGTTACGGGGTTTTTTTTCTGGTTTAACCCTACAATCTTCCCTGCCCCAAGGGACCCACCTGAGAAGCCAAGGTCCACAAGGACAACGCGTTTCCGGTCTTTCACGCTGCTGATCTGCTGGAAGTAGAGGTCCACCACCAAGAAGAGGCTGCAAGCCAAGAAGGCAATGAGGCCGATGGTGATTCCGTAGTTGCAGGCGCTTTCGTTGGCGTTGTAGATGCACCGTAACATCGGTGACTTGTCAGTATTAACGTATCCCTCATTGATGATGGAGCCGAAGACGACAATGGCAAAGATCTTGAGGAAGGGTTGTAGGGAGAGGAAGAAGAAAGAAGAACAAACATGGTTCAACTGAAACACCACCCCAACCATCAATGGTCCCAAGGCTGGAGGTGATATTCAATTGCTTGAGAGATAGATTGGTCTATTTCTATCCCACATTTCCCCCAAAGTGGCTTATAATGTGTGTTGAAAGAAAATAGCTAAAACAGTTTCTGGTACAAAAAATGTAAAAGTATTAAACATGCCAATGAAAACGTTAGCCTGAAAAAGAAATCACCAAACTCCCATTAAATATATGTTCCGACTTATGGCGACTCTACGGCAAAACTATCGTGGGGTTTTCTTGGCAAGATGTATTCAGAGGAGGTTTGCCATTGCCTTCCCCTGGGGCTGAGAGAGTGTGACTTGCCCAAAGTCAGGTTTCTGTGGCTCAGCAGGGATTCGAACACAGGTCCCCAGAATCCAACACTCAAACCACTGCTACTGCAGTCTGGTGTCCTTAATGCAGTGCCATTTTGTTGTGGTGTCCGTAAGGATCACACAATGCAGTGGCACTGCACTATGGACACAACAACAATGTGACACCACACTACTGACACCATAATGCATTGGCATTATGCGCACCACAATGCAGTGACACACAAGTTCTGTAGTAGGAGCTTTCCTTTCAATCTTATTCATAAATAATGAGGAAACATTTCGGAAACGCCGAGAGTAATTTCAGGAAAACACTCCGGCTGCCAAAAAGCAGCTGCATTTCAGAGGTATGAATAATTGAGCGGAGACATTAGGTTACCATTGGGTTAGTCAGCCATTGGGTCAATGGAGGGAAGACATCTTGCCACTCCCCTCCCAAACGCCAAACGTCCTTCTCTTTTCCAGGAATAAGAAGCAAACGTTCTCAACAGCAGGACGAAGGCAAAAGGCTGACTTACAAACCGTGTCCCATGCATGCTCCTTCCAAGAGGCTCCAAGACAGCCCCTTCATGAGATCGGCTACCTGAATTCAAGAACCTCGGATGGGTTTTCTTGGCCGTCTGCAGGGCCAATGCAACCATGTTTTATTTCGTGAGATCCAAGTATTTTCGATATGAGGCTCACAGCTTTTTAGAATTAATTTTTGCTTCTTCCCAGAAAACTCACATTGTAGCACCCTGACGCTATCCAGCCCCCACATGCAGCAGATGGAAAACTGCCATGAGTGGATGCCTGATCTTGCTGGCCTCCGTTCTGAGATCCAGTCCAGCTCTCCCACCGCCACCCACAACATCATGCCTGCACCACGTGTAGAAAACCCTTCAGTACATTGAGCACCAAAACAACCCTCACCTTGAGCGTTCAGGGATAGGAGGCCTTCTATTCATAGAGACCTGTCTCAGCACCTATACACAAGGTTAAAAAGGCATGCATAGCGGTTTGAGCCCGACTATGCGAACCAGGGTTAAATCCTGGCTCAGCCCTGGAACCCCTGGTGCCTTGAAAGTCCCACTCTCCCGCCCTCAAGATGCATGGCAACCCCTCGTGTTAACCTTGCAAGAAACCCATGATAGGTTGTCTTAGCATCACCACAAGTCAAAACAACTTGAAGATGCACAAACAACACAAAGGAAAAACTCTCTCTTGCCAACTCACTTCTGTCCGGAGGAATTCCAAAATGTCCTCCATTCAGGGTGACCATAGCCCACCTTTCCAGACATCCCCTACATTGTGCGGCTAAGAAGCAGGATGGTATTATATGGATGTTTTTTTTTGCTTTAATGTTGTTTATGTCTTTCATTTTTCTTGAATGTCCTGCATTTTGCAGCGCCTTGTCCTCCTTGGCGGTTAGGACATCTGGTCACCCGCATTTTATTTTTATAATGGTTTTATTAGGTTCATGTGTTGCAACCGAGACGTTCATATCAAGTTTCTGTTGCTACAAAGTTTTAAAAAAGGAAGGAACTAGGCAAGATTGTTTTTGCTTTTGGAAGAACAAGCAAACCACAGCGCATGAGATACTCGTTGAAAAGAAGCATCATCGCAGTTGGTGGGAGGGAAAGGAACCGCTGGGACTTCCAACTTTGCCAATGTCCAAGCGGCCCTTTCTCACACATTTCGAGATCGAAAGGAGGTGTTCTGGTGAAAGCACCTCTGCAAAGAGAAGTGAATCCATCTGTGGCAGAAGCTCATGCTCAGGAAACACAGACCTGCTCCAGAATGCACAAATGTCTTAGGCCAGGTTGCATACTCATGCACCAAGGAGCCTTTGCTAAACTGGAGCACATTTGTTTTCCCAGCCAGGAATGGCCACTGCTTTGGAAATCTGTTAGGCAGCATTTGCCTATCTCAAGCCAAGAGGGCAGCTGGTTCGGTTTACAAGAAACAGTAGGATCCGTTATGTTTACTCAAGGGAGCATGATGGCACACCTCCTTTCAATCCTAGGTCTCCAGCAGATCACAAGAGGCAGCCTCTTCAAATTTGCTACCTATATAGCAGTGAGCTCCCAGTTTGGGGTTTTGGGAGATCTGCAATGTGCTATATATATATGTATTATGTATGTATTATGTAAGGTATGTATGTTTACAAGTGCAATAGCTCCGGAAATTCTCTTGTCTGAAAGGACTGGACGGTGCACATTCTCTGAGCATCATTTGGTCCCCTTGCTAAGATAGATATGAGAGAGGCAGGCTTGAACATCCAATTATCGAATGCCACCTTTCTGATTCCTAGTCCCATTTGAGAAAGGTGGGATATAAACCCAATGAATCAACCAGTCAACCAATAGGACAGAATTGAATGGCCAGTCCAAACCTGGCAGACTTTCAAATGAATAAGAGTTTGGTGTTCTTTTGAGAATTACATCGATGGTCTTATGCTGTGGAAGACTGAATCGAGACATTTTGCAGTATCCATAGTCACTAAGGTCTGTTGTGACTTACAAAATTGGCACCCATTTACAAAGTTGGAGTGACTGATGTGCCATGGCCTTATGCTACTGGGGCATCTAGAAATGCCTAATGTGCATCGGAAGTGCCCAATGTACCTCAGATGCCCAAATTCTTCAGATGTACCCAAAGCACATCACATATGCTTGATGAGCATCAGAAGTGCTGGATGTGCATTGGGGCAGCTTTGCCAGTGCCCAGATACACCACCCAATTTGCTAACAAGATTTGTTGCATTTCTGCACCCGTAGCTATGGCTTGTAAATTCCGAACATAGACATGATGTAGCATCTTGGTTACAATAAGAAAGACGCAACGATAACAACGGTGAGTAACAGGGCAACTGATGGATAATAATGAAACAACCAGCTTGCAAACGAAGAGTTGGGGTTGTTGTTGATTTTGACGTGCTACAAGGGCCAGCAGAGTATAGTTGGATGGGCTGAGAAGCGTTTGTGTGGTCTTGTTAATTCCTTCTAGAAGGCTATTTTAAAACCAGTCAAGTTGTCAAAGGATATCTGGCAGGTCCTGTCTACAAAGACTTTGTCACAGCTACACTGGGATAGTTTCTTCATTCTGACCTTCAGTGATCTTCCAGCAAGTAAAGCATATTCATATGCTGCCAGGCTTTAGAAATGGACTGGGATGGGTTTTCTCATGGTCTGCCTGCTGTTTTCATGCTTTGTACGCAGCTGAAGTGCGGCAACATCCTAATTGTTTTAATAACTTTTGTTTTACTTTGTTATCATAATTGTTTTAAATCCCGTGTAAGCCACCTTCAGTCCCACTACTCTGGAGACAAAGCGACAGAATGAATCAAATCAATCCATATTCAAAACCAAAGCTACTCCACTCCAACATGGTGCTTCTTAAGAGCTATTGGAAGGTGATCTCCACCGGTGAGAGCCAGCATTTTTAGTGGTTGAGCACTGGACTGTGACCTGGAGCAGGGTCGAATCCCAGTTTAGTATGGAACCCACTAGGTAACTTTGGGCAAGTCTCCCAGCCTCAGAGGATGGCAATGGCAAACCCCCTCTGAAAAAACATGCCAAAGTCATGTGTCCATAAGTCAAATGACTTGAAGGCAGCCAACAACAACAAGCTAGGTTGGCATCATATTGTACCCATGCCCATTGACCACACTTCTCTTTCCAGGTGGCTTGCTGTGGACCAGGATTTGACATCTTATGGACTGGAAATAGTTCTCCAACCACTACTTAAGAGATGCAATTCAATGGGAGATGCCAGTGCAAAGCGCTGAATAGAATGAATCCAGAGGTTTTACTGTCCATCCACTTGCCTTGAACACAATAATAGTAGCCCTCTCTACCCCAGTGTTCATTAACATAGCAGTGTTTGGGCAACTGGGTTTCTTATTAATCATACATTTGTAAACAGTCACTTTGCTTCTCCAGCTTTCCAAGTGTTGCCACACTTCAGCACCTTGCATTGCATACTTGCAGTGAATTCCTCGCGTTTCTCTGAACGACAATGGCAGCTGAAGGGTGTCAAACTGCATTATCTTACAGTTTAGAATAGAGGCATCTCAAGAGCATATAGATACACTATGAAACACAAGTCCTTGATAAGAATGTTCAAGATCCTTCTAGTACAAGAAAAAATGCCCATTTCTTTCTTTCAGTTAGTCTCAAAGGTGCTCCAGGATCGCTCTACGAACCCTTCCAGCCAGATAGCTAACCTACCAGGCAGCCAACCTGCCAGATGTTCAAGATCCCTTCTAGTACAATGAAAAAAAAGACAACACCTTACACACACACACACACACACACACACACGAGGCTTTCTCGTCCACATCACTGAGCCATGAGCCTCGGCCGAATCAATGTCACATCCGCAGACAACAGAAGCCATGCTCGCTCACAAGAGCCACCCTGATTTCTTCCCCTTCTCTCTCACAAACACACACAACAGACACACAAATGCACACACTAGGCCTTGCTTGACCCAGCCATCCTCCATAGCCTTCCAGAGAGAACAGGTGCCACCAGGCTTTCATTTCAAACCATGGAGAAGCACAGAGAAGAGGAGCCATGGCAGAAAAAAGGTGTGGGCAGCTAATCTGCCCAGCATCACCAAACACACAATGAGCCATTGGAGGGGAGGGGATCCCTTTCCTTATTCTTTCCCCCCCCCCACAACAAATAATGCAATAATATTCTGATGCTCAAGGATTTTGCAAACAAACCCCCAATACAAAACATTAGAATAGTCAAACGTTGCCATTTGTTTAAAATGAGAAAGACTAGGAAGAAGAAAGGGGGATGCCCACCTAAATGGAAAAGAGGTAGGAACACAGGCAGGAATTGGGGAGGTTTCGGGGAGGATTTCCCCCAAATAAGCCCCAAAATACCCCTCCAGAATAGATATAGATATAGATAATAAATAGATAGACAGACAGACAACAGACAGACAAATATTTGCAGGAAAATAAATTTTATATTATATATACATTGTAGTAATATATATATATATATATATATATATAATTATATAGTATATATATATAATATATAATACACCACACTATATATCTGCAGGAATATCTATAGATCTAGGTATATAGAATCTTTATTTATTTGCAGGAATAAAACCTGCAATATTATATACACACACACAACACACACACACACACATATATATATATATTGCAGGAATATCGCTAGAGAAAAGAGATGAGTGTAGATCCAGGCATAAATCTTTATTTTCAGGAATAAAAACCATTCTCTGCCTTTGCTTCTTCAAACCCCATTGCACACCTACACACAGAGGCACCCTCCAAGGTGTGATCATCATTTTGCACATCACCCCCTTTTACTGTATATCTATATCTAATATATCTCTGTTTCACGGGGGAGGGGGAGGGAGGAGAGATGCCTTCTCCAGCCCCCCTGAATAGAGATGGGGCAGTGGGCACCCAGATGCTCCCTGCCCGCTGGCAGGATCCAGAGCTACCATCCATGGCAGGTAAAAGGCCTCCCTCTCCATGCTCCCTTGGCAAAGGCGCCTGTGGCAAATGCGTCAGTCCATGCTGCCAGAGGGCTGGGTCCCAACGAGAGGATGCTCCTCCTGCCCCTGGCGCCTCCCGCCCTGGCTTTACCCCCGAAGAGGATCCTGGGAGGGTCTGGGGCCCTGGAGGAACTCCAGGGGGTCCACAGCTGCCCCGGCCCGACCGGCTCCGAAGGAGGCGCCTTCCATGGTCCGCGGTGGCTCCAGCAAGGACTCTTGGGGCTGGCCTTGGATCCGGATCCGGATCAGATGCTGCTCGGAAGGAAGGGCAAGAGGCGATGCAATGCCAGCCAGCGCCTCTTCTCCCTGCCTTGCGCTGAAGGAGGGAGGAGGAGGAGAGATGTGGCACCAACCAGGAGAAGCACCAGCTGCAAGAGGCGAGGGCGCCAGGCAGAAGGGAGGCAGGAGGGGGGGGCACTGCTAGCCAATCGCTCAGCTGGAAAGCCCAGCCGACAGACAGGAGCCAAGCAGCCACACGGACAGACAGACAACCTCACACTGAAGCCAACAGACACCAATCTGACAGACAGAAAACCTGCCATCCGCTACCCACCAACCAGGCAGGTAGCCCAACCTTCAAACTGCTAGCTGACCTGCCGCAACAACCTGCCCTTCCAGACATCGGAGGAAGACGGAAATGCACCTGAGGAAGTAGACTGAAGTCTAGGAAGCTCGGCTGCCCATTTCTTTCTTTCAGTTAGTCTCAAAGGTAATCCAGGATCTCTCTACAAACCCTTCCAGACAGATAGCTAACCTACCAGGCAGCCAACCTGCCAGAGAGCTAGCCAACTAGCCTGCCAGCTAGCCAGACTTTCAAGCGGACCTGCAGACAAATAACCTCCCATTCAGACAGACAGCCACCCTGCAAAAGATAACCAACCGGGCTCTTCCCCCATTGCCTGGCACACACCCTCTCCATAAACACCCCCCAATACCTGGTTGATGTCCTCATCATCATCACATCCTCTGCTCCCCGCATGCACCCCATGGGTTGACCTGGCACTGCGGGCAAGCAAGGCAGCCCAGTGCCCTGAAAAGGGGGGCATGGGAGTCATGTCATATTGTATTGGGTTGTGTTCTATCACATCTAATTTGTAAGCCACTTTAGCGAAAGTGGGATTAAAATATATATCATCTCTTCATTGCCATCACACCATCACCATTGTGGTGGTGATGATGATGATGATGATGATGATGATGATGATGATGGTGGTGATGATGTATTTGAAACCAGTATAGACTGGACACCAAGTGCAAATCCTCAGCCATTGGGTGACCGTGGCAGGTCACATTCTCTCAGCCCGGAGGAAGCAAAGGCAAACCCTTCCGAACTAAATCTTGCCAGGAAAACCCCATGATAGGTTTCCTATGGTTGTCTTAAGGCAGGAAAGGCTGGTTTTAAACCCTGGTCTCCGGCAGTCCTGGTCCAACTTTCAAACCACTCCGCTATGCAAGCTCTCAAGATTTCTTCAGATGAGTTGCATAGCCTTCCTCAAAGCTGAGCGAGTGTGACTTGCTCTTGTCAGTGGTCTTCATGGCTGAGAGAGACTCAAATCTGGGCCTCCTGGAGTCCTAGTCTCTATGGCACAGAGAAGTGTAAAATTAACAATAACACCAACACACAGAATAGTAGGACCCACAAGAGGAGGCCACCTTGAAACCAAAGTTGAAACAAGTGTGCAAGCGACAGATTCAGGAAAGCAGAAGAGAAAAAAGGAAGTACAGTACTGTCAAACCCTTGACAAAGGTAGAAAAACAATTTCCCCGCTGCTTTCCTTTATGTGGTTTTTCATGTGTGCATTTCTTAGGGTCTTTTTAAAGCATTCTACTGACAATTTTCCATTCATGGGAAATCCATTACTACACGGCAAAATACAGATGATTAAGAGGGAAGAAGATAATGAGAGCCCAGCTATGCCGTCACATTTTCTTGTTGGCTCAAAATCAGAAGCTGAAAGAGTGGTCAAGCAGTACCAGGAACTAGTTCAAAATGAAGCTAAATGCACAGTGAAGATGTTTCATAACTCAAACGGTGGAGTTTGTCTAAGTGAACTTTCTCCTGAGAAGGAAATGGGACAGGCTGAGAGTGTATCCGGGTATGTTCAGTCACCATTATTGGGAAAAGGTGTGAAACACCGGCCACCTCCCATCAAACTACCTTCAAGTTCAGGTAATCTCTTTAGTCCACAGTGGTCAAGCGGCCAGCTAAAATCCCCCACTCCTCCGCAGTGTCTCAGAAGCAATCTCTGGATCTGAATCAGCTGAGCATGCTTTCTCCAGCAACCATGTCTCCAGCAAGCTCTTCACAAAGACATGAAAGCTAAAAAAAATCATAAAAAGAAAACACCTCAAGAGCTTTTGATTTTTTTTTGTTTCCATTCCTTTGATACGATGTCTTCATGCCAAATTTATGCGCTCTATTAAATATACAGTGTTTATTTTCTGCCACAAATAAATAAATAAATAAATAAAGCCATTCTATGCTTTAATTAGCAGCGCAATTTTAGACTAACATTTAGCCATGAAACCCACACTTGTTTTGGACTAACACCTCTGACAACCCCAAAATGGCCAGGCCTTTTGCAAAGCTACGCCTGCCAGTTTCAGAGCATTATTTATCCAATTATAAATATTAAACTATAAAGCTGTATTCATGGATTGGAGCAGCTGGGAAAGGGCCACCATTTCCCATTCCAGCCCAGAATTCCAATCATGTTCCCCCATTTATTTGTATGATGTTGATGCATACCATCCACACTTTCAGCACCTTGTGGCAGATCAAAAGACAAGACTTGAAATTCACTGTGGGAAAAGGCAAAGGAAGGAGTGGGAAGGGAAGGCGAGGTAGACCGAGAAAAGATATGTCATTGTTTGATTTGCAAGTGTGTAGGCTTATCAATTGAGGCTTATCAGTTACAGGCATTACAATGTTTAGGCTTATCGGTTATGGCGGGACACGGGGAGCATTAAACCCTCCAAACCGGCCACCTCTCCACCTTTGCAAACTCACTTGCCACACTTTCTGGCCCTGCAATTAAGAGGGATGTGACTTTAAAAATCATAGAATCATAGAGTTGGAAGAGACCACAAGGGCCATCCAGTCCAACCCCCTGCCATGCAGGAACTCTCAATCAAATCATCCCCAACAGATGGCCATCCAGCCTCTGCTGAAAGACCTCCAAATCCCTCCTTGCTAACACCTTTGACAATAAGGAATGGAGAGAAAGGTGCGGAAGGAAACCTAAAGGAGTGGACAGGACCCAAGTGTTTCTTAGCTTCCCATAAATGAAAAAGGAGGCTGATGTATTGTTGCAAGACTGAGCCAACATCGTATTGACTCATGGGCTAACAAGGCTACCTTCTACCTTCTCTCTCTTTCCCAGACTCCATTTCCTAGTTTTATAGTATGTATGTTTGTTGTTGTCAAGTTGTTTCTGACTTATGACAACCCTAAGGTGAACCTATCATGGGGGTTTCTTGGCAAAATTTATTCTGAAGAGGTTTGCCCTGAGGTTAAGAGAGTGTGACTTGCCCAAAGTCATCCATTGGGTTTCATAGCCAAGCTGAGAGTCATAGCCCAACATGCAAACTGTACAGGTTGAGTCTCCTTTATCTGAAATGTTTTGGATTTTGGAACATTTGCACATATCTGATGAGACATCTTGGAGATGGGACCCAAGTCTAAACATGAAATTCATTCTTCTTTCCTATATACTTTAGACAGATCATCTGAGAGTAATTTTATACATAATATTTTTAACAATTTTGTGCATGAAACAAGGTTTCTGTACATCTGGAAGCGAAAGTGTCACTTTCTCAGCCACCAACATGGACATCGTTGGATTCTGAAATATTTCGCATTTCAGAATTCAGGATAAGAGAGACTCAACCTGTAATGAGGAAATAATCTCCTTTATAAAACTTCGAAGGCAATGCTCTTGCCCTGAGATTCCCCAATTCTGGGAACCTTACCCAAGACCCCCAATCTGTGGCTTTTCTTGCCTCATTTATCTGGAACAAACTATCTGTAAGCTGCTCTGAGAGCTTCTAGGGAAAATAAATAATAAATAATAAACAAGCTCTCCCTTGGACTATTTATTTTTACAATTTTCCAACAACAGCACCTGGTTTGAACAAGAAGTGTTGTTGTTGTTGTAGTAGTTGTTGTTTTTCAATGGTTGCACGGTTTTGTAACTGCGTATTTAAAAACGGCTGTCGGTGTGTCATAGGTTTCATTCTGCTTATGAGCTGATGCCTGATATCTGCTTCATCAGTGGCAGGGGTAGGCAACCTTTTTGAGCCGGGGGCCGGGTTGTGACCCTCAGACAACTGGGGGGCCAAGCCGGGGGGGGGAGCTTCCACCCTCTGGGGGCAGGGGCGTGTGCTGGGGTGGAGCTTCCACCCACTGGGGCAGAGCCACATGCCGGGGGCGGAGCTTCCACCCTCCGGGGACCAGGAGGAGGCCTCCAGCACCAATGGCCCCCGCAGGCTTTTTTGCTGGCCTCTGACGGGGCCCGAGGCCCCGTCAGAGGCCAGCAAAAAAGTCCTAAAGGCCTGCTGCCACCGCCGGGGCCCTCCAACAGGGCTCCGGAGATTGCACCAGGCCTCCTAGAGGCCTGCTGCTGCCGCCGGAGCCCTGTTGCAGGGCCCCAGCGACCGCAACGGGCCTCCTAGAGGCCCTCCGCCATTTTGTTTTTTTAAAATGGAGGTGAATTCTTGCGCAGCCTTTCCCGTCGTGCCCCACGACGGGAAAGGTCACGCGAGACTGGCCGCCATTTTAAAAAACAAAATGGCGCCAGGAGCAGCGCGGAAGTGGGGCAACAATCAGCGGCAGGACTGTGCCGGGGGCAGTGAAAAGGCCTCGGCGGGCCACATCCAGCCCATGGGCCGGAGGTTGCCGACCCCTGATCAGTGGCTTTGCTGTGTGAACATGAGAGGCTGGGGCATGTAAATACTGAACATTAATAGTATGTATGCAATGCTTCTCAAGAGTTCAATACTATCCAGCTACAACACTGCAAAGTAGGACTGCACTGTTATTAAACCATACTATACATTAGGCTTGATTCATTCATTTTAAGTTTCTAGAAGCTGGCCAAAACAATACATGTTGAGCATCCCTTATCCAGACTTTCAAAATACTCCAGAAATCCCAAATCCTCCATATGGGTGGCTGAGAAAGTGGCACCATTGCTTTTACACCAACTTTGTTTCATGCACAAAACCATTTCAAACATATAAAATTACCTTCTGGTGACCTGTATAAAGTGTATAGGAAACGTAAATGAATTTCAAGTTTAGACTCGAGTTCCATCTCCACAATATCTTATTATGTAGATGCAAATATCCCCAAATACGACCTGCCTCAATTGCCTTGGCCTGGCATAAATATTAAGTATAAACTAGTCTTTGGTATTCGGTGAGGTTTAGTACCAGGACCTCCCGTAGATACTAAAATCTGTGGATGCTCAATTCCCATTATATACAACGGTGTAGTAAAATAGCATCCCTTATACAACATGGCAAACAGCAAGGTTTGCTTTTGGGAATATTTTACAAGGAGAATATTTTGAAGCCGTGGATGGTTGAATCTGTGGATACAGAGTCAGTGGATATAGAGGGCTGACTATTTGCTTACTTACTTAAGTGTTAATATTTCATTTCTACTTGATCAATAAAGAAATGGATTGTCTCCTCTCACTTCCAAGGATGTTTATAATGCTCACCAAGAGCCTTGAGGACAGAAGGAAGAGATGATAGTGATGATGCCAGATGCCTGGTTAACTGGGGATACAAGAGATGACAGCATTGATGCAGAACAAAATTCTGGATTGCAAAGGAATTCCCTCCCTTTCATTTTCCACCTGGCCGTCTCTTTTTTCTTTCCCCAGTGACAATCTTTTTTTGTTCCATAGATACTGGATGCCATGACAACTCTGACATCATTTCTCTGTTTCGGACACAGAAAATACCCATGCACACCTTTTTGCCCAGGAATAAGGGCAACTCAAAGGCTATTTTAAGGCTTAACATCGCTCTTTTGCCCACCCCAAGTCTCGATTTACCATTTTGCAACAAACAGAGGTGGCATCATGACTTGGCAGCATCATGTGCAAATATTTCACTTCCAGTTGGTGCACAAAGGGTACAGATTTGCAAAGATGGGGGGACATGGGTTCAAATCCATTCTCCTCACCACTCTTCTGAACATTTTCCCCTTCGGGATCTGCCAATTCCCTCCTCATTCATTTTTGCAAGAGGCCAGCCAGGAAAATGTCACTTTTGAGCCTTGTGATGACATCCTCCGTCGTCCTTCTCAATTATTGGTGACTCATCCTCTCTCTGTAATATTTTTGCCTTTCAATGTGGGAAAGACAGGATTCAGAGCTGTCTTGCTGGAGTTCACCCTTCGGCAAAGGCTTGTGCTAAACAGGGGGAGACCAAGCCCTTCTTCTGCCTTGATGGCTACTTTGCGGCCTCCAAAATCTAGACCCAAACCCTAAGATAAGCTTTTCTTATCTGGCTCTAAGCTAACCTAGGACTTTTTCAAACAGGGAAAATTGGGAGGTTAGACTGGTCCTAGGAGGGCCATCCAGCCGACACTGGGACAATCGCGCAGGTGTTCGCTTGCTTTTCTGGGATGCCAACACTCCATGTATAATCCTTCCTCTCTTCCAGCACTGTCACCAAAGGTGGCTTTATGTCCTATACTGTATGTGTGTGTATATATATATATATATATATATATATACAGTATATATATATATATATATATACACACACACA
>NC_056529.1:22309-28930 GCF_019175285.1 Sceloporus undulatus | reverse complement strand
TGCCCAAGGTCACCCAATGGCTGAGGATTTGCACTTGGTGTCCAGAGTCATTACTGGTTTCAAAATACATCATCACCATCATTATCATCATCATCATCATCATCATCATCATCACCACCACAATGGTGATGGTGGTGATGGCAATGAAGATGATGATATAATATTTATTTATATCCCACTTTCGCCCTAAAGTGGCTTACAAATTAAGATGATGATAGAACACAACCCAATACAATATGACCATGACTCCCATGCCCCCCTTTTCAGGGGCACTGGCCCCTGCCTTGCCTTGCCAGCAGTGCCAGGTCAACCCATGGGGCTTGCATGGCGGGGAGCGATGATGATGATGATGAAGGACATCAACCAGGTATTGGGGGGTGTTTTAGGGCAAGAGGTGTGTGCCAGGCAATGGGGGAAGGAGCCCTGGTTGGTTATCTGTTGGCAGGTTGGCTGTCTGTCTGAATGGGAGGTTATTTGTCTGGCAGGTCAGCTTGAAAGTCTGGCTAGCTGGCAGGCTAGTTGGCTAGCTCTCTGGCAGGTTGGCTGCCTGGTAGGTTAGCTATCTGTCTGGAAGGGTTTGTAGAGAGATCCTGGAGTACCTTTGAGACTAACTGAAAGAAAGAAATGGGCAGCCTGAGCTTTCCTAGACTTCAGTCTACTTCCTCAGGTGCATTCAGTCTTCCTCCGATGTCTGGAAGGGCGGTTGTTTGTCTGGCAGGTCAGCTAGCAGTTTGAAAGGTTGGCTACCTGCCTGGTTGGTTGGCTAGCGGATGGCAGGTTTTCTGTCTGTCAGATTGGCTGTCTGTCTGGCTTTCAGTGTGGCAGGTTGTCTGTCTGTCCGTGTGGCTGCTTGGCTCCCTGTCTGTCTGGGTGGCTCTCTAGCTGAGCGATTGGCTAGCAGTGCCCCCTCCCTCCCTGCCTCCCTTCTGCCTGGCTGCCCTCGCCTCCTTGCAGCTGGTGCTTCTCCTGGTTGGTGCCACATCTCCTCCTCCTCCTCCTCCTTCAGCGCAAAGGCCAGGGAGAAGAGGCGCTAGGCTGGCATTGCATCGCCTCTTGCCCTTCCCTTCCAGAGCCAGCATCCTGATCCGGATCCGGATCCAAGGCCAGCCCCAAGAGTCCTTGCTGAGAGCCACCGCTGGACCATGGAAGGCGCCTCCTTCGGAGCCGGTCGGGCCGGGGCAGCTGTGGACCCCCTGGAGTTCCTCCAGAGGCCCCAGACCCTCCTCAGGATCCTCTCGGGGGTAAGCCAGGGCTGGGAGGCGGCAGGGGCAGGAGGAGCATCCCTCTCCGCTTGGGACCCAGCCCTCCTGGCAGCATGGACTGACGCATTTGCACCCAGGCGCCTTTGCCAAGGGAGCATGGAGAGGGAGGCCTTTTACCTGCCATGGATGTAGCTCTGGATCCTGCCAGCCGGGCAGAGAGCATCTGGGTGCCCCACTTGCCCCATCTCTATTCAGGGGGGCTTGGAAGAAGGCATCTCTCTCCCTCCCCCCCCCCCCCCCCCCCGTGAAACAGAGATATATATAGATATAGATATAAAAGGAGGGTGATGTGCAAAAGGATGATCACACCTTTGGAAGGGTGCCTCTGTGTGTAGGTGTGCAATGGGGTTTGAAGAAGCAAAGGCAGAGAATGGTTTTTATTCCTGAAAATAAAGATTTATCTGCCTGGATCTACATCATCTCTTTTTCTATCTAGAGATATTCCTGCAATATATATATATATATATATGTGTGTGTGTGTGTGTGTGTGTGTGTGTATAATATTGCAGGTTTTTATTCCTGCAAATAAAGATCTATATACCTAGATCTATAGATATTCCTGCAGATATATATGTGTGTGTATTTTTATATATATATATATATATATATATCACACATGTATATATAATATAAAATTTATTTTCCTGCAAATATTTGTCTGTCTGTCTATCTATCTATCTATCTATCTATCTATCTATCTATCTATCTATTTCTGGAGGGGTTATTTTGGGGCATTATTTTGGGGGAAATCCTCCCCGAAACCTCCCCAATTCCTGCCTGTGTCCTATCCCTCTTTGCCATTTAGGTGGGCATCCCCCTTTCTTCTTCCTAGTCTTTCTCCATTTTCAACAAAATGGCAAACGTTTGACTTATTCTAATGTTTTGTATTGGGGTTTTGTTTGCAAAATCCTTGAGCATCAGAAGATATTATTGCATTATTTGTTGTGGGGGGGGGCAAAGAATAAGGAAAGGGATCCCCCTCCCCTCCAATGTGCTCATTGTGTGTTTGTGTGATGCTGGGCAGATGAGCTGCTCACACCTTTTTTCTGCCATGGCTCCCTCTTCTCTTGCTTGCTTCTCCATGGCTTGAAATGAAGCCTGGATGGCACCTGTTCTCTCTGGAAGGCTATGGAGGATGGGCTGGGTCTAAGCAAGGCCTAGGAGTGTGCATTTGTGTGTCTGTTGTGTGTGTTTGTGAGAGAGAAGGGAGGAAGAAAATCAGGGTGGCTCTTGTGAGCGAGCATGGCTTCTTGTTGTCTGCGGATGTGACATTGATTCGGCCGAGGCTCATGGCTCAGTGATGTGGAAGCAGAAAGCCTCGTGTGTGTGTGTGTGTAAAGGTTGGCTTTGTCATTTTTTCATTGTACTAGAAGGGATCTTGAACATCTGGCAGGTTGGCTGCCTGGTAGGTTAGCTATCTGTCTGGAAGGGTTCGTAGAGTGATCCTGGAGCACCTTTGAGACTAACTGAAAGAAAGAAATGGGCATTTTTTCATTGTACTAGAAGGGATCTTGAACATTAAACATTATCAAGGACTTGTAGGTTTCATAGTGTATCTATATGCTCTTGAGATGCATCTATTCTACACTGTAGAGATAATGCAGTTTGACACCGCTTCAGCTGCCATTGATCGTTCAGAGAAAAGCGAGGGAATTCACTGCAAAGTCATGCAATGCAAGGTGCTGAGTCTGTGGCAACACTTTGGAAAGCTGGAGATAAGCAAAGTGACTGTTTACAATGGTATGATTTAATAAGAAACCCAGTTGCCCAAACACTGCTATGTTAATGAACACCTGGAGTAAGAGAGGCTACTATTATTGTGATTCAAGCGCAAGTGGATGGAAGTAAAACCTCTGGATTCATTCTAATTCAGCTGCTTTGCACTGGCATCTCCCATTGAATTGCATCTCTTAAAAGTAGTGGTTGGCGGACTATTTCCAGTCCATAAGATGTCTAATCCTGGTCCACAGCAAGCCACCTGGAAAGAGAAGTGTGGTCAATGGGCATTGGGTACAAATATGATGCCAATACCTAGCTTGTTGTTGTTGAGTGCCTTCAAGTCATTTTTGACTTATGGACACATGACTTATGGCATGTTTTTTCAGAGGGGGTTTGCCATTGCCATCCTCTGAGGCTGTGAGACTTGCCCAAAGTTACCTAGTGGGTTTCCATGACTAAACTGGGATTCGAACTCTGATCTCCAGAGTCACAGTCCAGTGCTCAAACCACTACAAAATGCTGGCTCTCACCGGTGGAGATCACCCTTCCAGTAGCTCTTAAGAAGCACCATGTTGGAGTGGAGTAGCTTTGAGTTTTGAAATATGGATTGATTTTATTCATTTCTGTCTCGCTTTGTCTCCAGTAGTGGGACTGAAGGTGGCTTACAACGGATTAAAAACAATTACAGTATCGATTAAAAAGTATCCCATAAGCTCATTTAAAAACGTAAACACAAAAGTGATATTAAAAACAATTAGGATGTTGCCGCGCTTCAGACTGCGTACAAAGCATGAAAACAGCAGAGCAGACCATGAAGAAAACCCATCCCAGTCCATTTCTAAAAGCCTGGCAGCATATGAATATGCTTTTACTTGCTGGAAGATCACTGAAGGTCAGAATGAAGAAACTTCATCCAGTAGTAGCTGTGACAAAGTCTTTGTAGACAGGACCCTGCCAGATATCCCTTTGACCACTTGACTTGGTTTTAAAATAGCCTTCTAGAAGGAATTAACAAGACCACACACACGCTTCTCAGTCCATCCAAGCGTATCTCTGCTGGCCATTTGTAGCATGTCAAAATCAACAACAACACCCAACTCTTCTGTGTTGCAAAAGCTGGTTTGTTTTCAATTATTATCCATCAGTTGCCACTGTTACTATCACAGTTGTTATCGTTGCTGTCTTTCTTATTGTTAACCAAGATGCTACATCATGGTCTATGTTTCGTAACTTTACAAAGCCATAGCTGCAGTGCAGAAATGCAACAAAATCTTTTTAGCAAATTATGAGGATGTGTATCTGGGCACTGGCAAGACTGCCCCAATGCACATCCAGCACTTCTGATGCTCATCAAGCATATGTGATGTGCTTTGGGTACATCTGAAGAATATTGGGCACATCTGAGGTACATTGGGCACTTCAGATGCACATTAGGCATTTCTGAGTGCCCCAAGTAGCACATAAGGCCATGGCACATCAGTCACTCCACCTCTGTACAATGGGTGCCAATATTTTGTAATGTCACAACAGACCTTAAGTGACTATGGATATTGCAAAATGTCTCGATTCAGTCTTCCACAGACATAAGACCATCGATGTAATTATCAAAAAGAACACCAACTCTTATTCATTTTGAAAGTCTGCCAGGTTCTGGACTGCCCATGATTCAAATTCTGTCCTATTTGTTGACTGGTTGATTCATTGGGTTTATATCCCACCTTTCTCCCAAAATGGGACTAGGAATCAGAAAGGTGGCATTCGATAATGTGGCATGTTCCAAGCCTGCCTCTTCATCATCATCCTTCTTAGCAATGGTGGACCAAAATGATGCTCAGAGAATGTGCATCGTCCAGTTCCTTTCAGACAAGATCATTTCCGGAGCTATTTGCACTCTGCTTCAAACTAAAAAGTATATATATATATATATATTCACTAACATTGCAGATCTCCCAAAACCCCAAACTAGGGAGCTCACTGCTAAATAGGTAGCAAATTTGAAGAGGCTGCCTCTTGTGCATCCTGCTGGAGACCTAGGATTGAAAAGGAGAGGCGTGTGCCATCATTGCTCCTCCCGAGTAAACATAACGGATCCCTACTGTTTCTCTGTAAACCGAACCAGCTGCCCTCTTGGCTTGAGACAGGCAAACGCTTACTCCTAGCAGATTTCCAAAGCAGGTGGCCATTCCTGGCTGGAGACAAGCAAATGTGTTCCAGTTTAGCAAAGGCTCCTTGGTGCATGAAGTATGCAACCTGGCCTAAGACATTTGTGCCGTCTTCTAGAGCAGGTCATGTGTTCCTGAGCGTGAGCTTCTGCCACAGATGGATTTCACTTCTCTTTGCAGAGGTGCTTTCACCAGAACACCTCCTTTTGATCTCGAAATGTGTGAGAAAGGCCGCTTGGACAATTGCAAAGTTGGAAAGTCCCAAGCGGTTCCCTTCCCTCCGCACCAACTGCTGACTGATGCTTCTTTTCAACAGAGTATTCTTATGCGCTGTGGTTTGCTTGGTTCCTTCCAAAAGCAAAACAAATCTTTGCCTAAGTTCCTTTCCTTTTTTAAAACTTTGTAGCAACAGAAAAACTTGATAATGACTGTCTGCGGTTGCAACACATGAACCTAATAAAAACCATTATAAAAATAAATAAATGCAGGGTGACCAGATGTCCTAACCGCCAAGGAGGACAAGGCGCCACAAAATGCAGGACATTCAAGAAAAATGAAAGACATAACAACATTAAAGCAAAAAACATCCATATGAATACAAATTCCTGCTTCTTAGCCAGGCACAATTGTAGGGGATGTCTTGGAAAAGGTGGGCATCTGGTCACCCTGAATGGAGGACATTTTGGAATTCCTCCTGGACAGAAGTGAGTTGGCAAGAGAGAGTTGTTCCTTTGTGTTGTTGTTGTTGTTGTTGTTGTGCATCTTCAAGTTGTTTCTGACTTGTGGTGATGCTAAGACAAACCTATCATGGGTTTTCTTGGCAAGGTTAACACAGAGGGGGTTTTACCATTGCATCCTCTGAGGCTGAGAGAGTGGGACTTTCCTAAGGTCACCCAGTGGGTTTCCATGGCTGAGCCAGGATTTAAACCCTGGTCTCCAATAGTCCAATGCTCAAACCGCTATGCCATGCCTTTTTACACTTTGTGTAATAGGTGCTGAGGCAGTTCTTCTTATTGTAAGAAATGCCTCTCTCTCTCCTGAACGCTCAAGTGTGAGGTTGTTTTTGTGTCTCAAATAGTACCGAAGGTGTTTTTCATTACACTTTCTGTTCAGGACATGATGTTTGTGGGTGGCGTTGGTAGGAAGCTGGACTGGATCTCAGAACAGATGGCCAGCAAGATCAGGCAAATCCACTCATGGCATTTTTCCTCTGCTGCATTTTGGGGGGTGGATAGCGTCAGGTGCTACAATGTGAGTTTTCTGGGAGAAGCAAATAATTTAATTTCTAAATACAGCTTGAGCCTCCCTTATCCGAAATGCTTGGTCTCCTACCAATAAAACATTTGTTGCATTTGGCCCATGCAGACAGGGCCCAAGAAAAACCCATCTCCTGAGGTTCTTGAAATTCAGGTAGACTATCTCACTTAAGGAGCATGTCTTGGAGCCTCTTGGAAGGAGCATGCATGGGACACGGTTTG
>NC_056529.1:18191-22209 GCF_019175285.1 Sceloporus undulatus | reverse complement strand
CCGAAGAGGAAGAAGCCGTCCTGCCGCGCCTGCACCGACTTCAGGAGCTGGATGCGGGAGCAGAGGAAGGAGGCCGCCTCGGTGAGGCCTAGGCCTGGGATGGAGAAGGGACGGCACTTGCCCAGAGGGAATCATTGGGGAACACGCGCTCATAGGGAATCATAGGAGGATTTTGCCCATAGAGAATCATTAGGGAATACTTGCCCATAGGGAAACATGGGGCTTCCTTGGTTCTCTGTGGGCAAGTATGGTTTCCCTGTGGGCAAGTGCTGCCCTCTGGAAATCAGGGTTCAAGTCCCTCCTCAGTTCTGGGAAGCCATTGGCTGACACTCTCTCAGCCTCAGAGGGCGAAGTTGAGCAAACCTGGCCAAGGAGACCCCGTGGCAAGTTCGCATCAGGGTCGCCATGAACCAGAAGCGACTCGGAGGCACACATCCATAATAAACCTTGCTGCCAAAGGCGGCAGGAACCCTGCCTCCAGAGCTAAAGGATTTGGCGCCTTTGGAAGCAGGGAATCCCCCCAAACAGCTCTCTTCCAGGAAGAGAAAGCCCAGCTGCAGCGTCTCAGGTTGGAATGGGTTGAGCTTCCAAGGCAATCATCAGAGCCAGCCGCCCGAAGGAGCCGCCTCCTTCTGCCTCATTGCAGGGCAGGGAACATCTTGCCTGGCAACTGGGTTTCTGGATCCCAATTGCTGCAGCCTCCCTGTCTCTTCCAAAACATGTGACCAAAGGCCCTATGCTTTAGCATGGCTTACTTTGCATGCTTTGTCGAGTCAGGCGTTAATGAGGTTACGTTTGCCTCGGCAGCAGAAGGTTCGGTGGCCATTTTGTGAAGACGGTGATGATCAGCAAGCCTGTTAAAATGGCCAGGGAGGATTATGCCTTGTTGAAACCTATGTCTTGTTGTTTGTTGGTTTTTCAGGTGATGCAGCCATGTTCTAGAAGAGTTTTTTCCTGACGTTTCGCCAGCATCTGTGGCCGGCATGGAAGAAAGTGGGGTGTATGTATCTATTATACACATACTGTGTGACTCTAGGTTGGGAGGAGTGATTTCCATGTTTATCTGTCTATCCCAACCCAGGTTCATACAGTATATATGACATCCCACTCTCTTCCATGCCAACATTTTCCTCTGAAGATGCCAAAGCCACAGATGCTGCCGGCAAAACGTCAGGAATAAACTCTTCTAGGACATGGCTACTGAGCCTGAAAAGACCCAGAAAAAGCTATGGATGCCAGCCATGAAAACCTTCGACTTCGCATATGCCTTGTTGCTCATAAGCATTTATTCTTCTCTGATCCAGGAAACGGGAGACAAAGAAGCCGAGTTCCCCGCCGACTGTCCTCTGGACCGGGAGCAACTGGGAAGGAATTCGTGGTCCTTCCTTCACACAATGGCAGCCTATTACCCTGACCGGCCCAGTAAGACCAAGCAGCAGGAAATGACACAGTTCATCCATTTGTTTTCTAAGGTTTTCCCTTGTGAAGAATGTGCAGAAGACCTGAGTGACAGGTGAGGGTTTCTTCTCTCCATTGAATTTGACCAGGACTAATGTGTACTTGGCACTAAGAGGGACTGACATTTTGCACCACCAACAAGAACCCATTTCTGTGCCCTTTCTGCATTATACAAATAAAGGAGGTTTGCATAAAGGCTTTGTTTGGCTTAATCCTGACACAGCGACTCTCTTGTATAACTGAATTGGGTTTGGATGTGCAAAACACTTTCCTCAGTCCTCTGGATAAGTTCGTTCAGCCACACTTCTTTCTTCTGAGAAAGCCACAAGCTTTCAAGCATATTCATGGGGCTTCAAACGTGGTTTTCCTGAGGTTCTGGGTGAAGTTTCTTGTTTCAAGAAATTTGAATCCTAAGGCAAGGTGGAATTGAAAATACTGGATCTACCCTTCGAACAGGGCAAAGATCAAGGATCCTGCATTTTAACCAGCCTCAAGTGGCACTTGGCTGCGGATGCGTTTCTCTTCATAATGGAGGCAAGTTGGTGGTCAGGCTTATCTGACCACCTGTGATCACAAGCAAATAGTCCTGTGACTGCATTTAATTATTTCCCCCTGTTCCACCCTTTTATTAGCATGCTCATAAGACCTCTGATGACCTAATAAGCACTGCCACCTCTGTTAGCAGCTGAGAAATTATTGTGAATGCCAGGAATGAAAAATGGAAGGTTTTCCTTAGTTCTTCCAGTTGTGATAGTTGTTTTCATCCAAAAACATCAACCCATAACTTTCCTTTCTCTCTCTGTTTTCCCCTTGTAAACAGATTAAAGCAAAACCAGCCAGACGTCTCCAACAGGCGCAATTTGACCCAGTGGTTTTGCCGGCTTCACAACGAGATCAATAAGAAGCTGGGGAAGCCGGAGTTTGACTGTTCCCTTGTAGATGAGCGCTGGCGAGACGGATGGAAAGATGGCTCCTGTAACTAGAGAATGTGGGAGAAGGACAGCTGTTTGAACATGGATTAAAACATAGAGACTGATCAAAACCAAGGCTGGTACAGACCACAGCCAAGGTGCACAACTGTGTGTTTTGCACTGGGGATGGTGTGGCAAAAGCCTGGGGCAGAAGTGGCGCATTCTCTCTTCTCTGGGAAACGTGGTAAGAGATAAGGCCCTGTAGTTTCTGAACAGTCTCATAAGTCTTGACAGTGTAAGTCTCTCTCATCCTCACCCCAGTTGCCAACAAGAGTTGCCTTAAAGAGGCCTCCAAGGTCTGGGCTGAATAAACCTGCCTTGAGTAGTCTAGCTCCCTTTCCCTGGGACTCCTTGGCACCTTTGTATGACTTCTGCCTCTGTGTTCATCCAAATATTCTTCCTCGGGACATTATCCATCTCTCTCCATGGAACGCTGGATTTCTTCTGTTATTGTCAGGCGAGTGCAGCCATCATTTTAACCACTGTGCCGTTACATGTCTCCATGGCTTCTTTGCTCCCTCAGCATAGAGTATTTCATGGGGTACTTAAGCACTGGACAATTGCATTAATATTCTAGTTGGCCGAAACCTCAAAGCAGGGAAGATAAAACGATGTGTTCATGCATCCATGGCTCTCCTTTCAGCTGCCAGTAAGAGATCTTGTTCCTCCATTCTCTAGCCAGACACTGCAGAAAGGGGCAAACCTTGTTTCAAGCAAGCATTAGTTTTACTTGTCAGAAAGTGGCATCATGTGTGAGAATGTCTAAGTAGAAATTAGCTGTGTTCTGAGTATATCCGATGGGCCGTTGTGTCTTGTGACAACGCAGCTAGTTGTCAGAGGTGACACTGGTGGTAAGGTAGGAGGTGGAAGAGCACTTGAAGAGATCCTGGGCCACGCATTTGCTAAATGCGTACTGTACCAAGATAGTTCAGATAACTGTTGCAGAACACTTAGAGCTGTACATTGAACTGTATCAGCATTGGCTGCACCAGGATTAACTTTAATCACATTGAATTAAGGTAATTTGCACAAATCATTGTTTGTTGTTCGCAAACTGGAGTAAGCCCTGGGCTGGTGTCCCCCCTCCTTTCCATCTATGAAGAAAGCATGCTTGAAACGTCCATTTATAACAAACCACAGTCTCCTATTTTGTCTGAACATTGGAAAGTGTGGTTTGAATAAACTAGTGATCACACGAATGGCTGCTAACTATCAGATTATCCTTTGCCACTCTGGGTTTGTATAACTGTGGTTCTGCATTCATAAATCTCTCCTGCTGCTGTTGCCTTGCTTTATTTATTTGTCCTTTCATAATCATTAAGTGAATTGGATAACTGATAATTGGGTTTAAATAAGGTACATTAACTGAACCCTCTTTTCTAGCAGTTTCAAGCAAAGGCCTGCTTTAGTCATGTAAGTCATTCCCTGCAAGCCTTGGAGCGTTTAGTCACACTGGGCGAATGCACTGAAAATACATCCCAATGGTGCTCAGGGTACTTTGGAAAACCCTGCCCAGATGTAAACCCTGCTGTGAGGCTTTGTTCGCACTCTCTTTCAGGAGAAGAGACTTAGGTGGCAGATGTTACTTA
>NC_056529.1:17803-18091 GCF_019175285.1 Sceloporus undulatus | reverse complement strand
AAGTCGCCTGTTGACTTATGGCGGACCTATGGATTTTGTAGAGTATGTATGTGCTTTCAAGTCGCCTGCTGACTTATGGCGGCCCTATGGATTTTGTAGAGTATGCATGTGCTTCCAAGTCTCCTGTTGACTTAAGGCGGCCCTATGGATTTTGTAGAGTATGCATATGCTTTCAAGTCGCCTGCTGACTTATGGCGGCCCTATGGATTTTGTAGAGTATGCATGTGCTTTCAAGTCGCCTGCTGACTTATGGCGGCCCTATGGATTTTGTAGAGTATGCATGTGCTT
>NC_056529.1:15399-17793 GCF_019175285.1 Sceloporus undulatus | reverse complement strand
TCAAGTCGCCTGCTGACTTGTGGCGACTCCATGGATTTTGTAGGGTACGAAAATGCTGACACCTGTTTTTGGGCTGGAAAGATTTTCTTTTTGTATAGGAAGCCAAAACATCCCATATTTTGGGTGTGGGCCCTTCATAAAGTCAGAAACGTGATCCTCAAGTAATTGATGATTGTGGACAATCTTGTTCATTTTTTAGAGAAATGCATGGCATAGGTTGTTCAAAAGTAAAATACTTTCATTTGGTATTCAGATGGTGCACAAACTTGTTGATAGCTGTGTGCCATGAATTTTGACCATCCTCTATCGCTATTTTGAAAACCTGGCAGCGCGATGGCAAATGCCTGGTTCCTTTCTGACGGAGCCCTGGGCGAATCACACTGGCACCGAGAGAGGAGACAGCTCCCCTCTCGACAAACATCAACTCGCTGGCATGGAGCATGAATGGAGGCAATTATGCCCGCTCTTTTTGGTGGCAGGAGTCCAGCTTGGCAGAAGGAGCTGGGCTTTGCAATAACAGTTTTAGTGACAAACTGTTCGGTCAGAAGGGATGGGCAGCCTCTCTCTTTGCCCCATTTGTTTTGAAACTCTAAAAATAAATTATCTGGAAGCAAAAGTTCCTAAAAGAGAGGACCCTGCAGGATGGACTCCAATGGCTATCTTTCGGCCCAGATCTTCTGCTTCTGCTTTACTTGCGGGATGCTTTAAATGCGCTTTAATCTCTCTTTAATGCTGAAATTAGCCCCAGTGTGATAAACTCCCTTAGTGTCGCCATGTCAGAAATGCCTTGAGGGCACACAACATGGAGAGAAAATACTGATGGTTAACACCAGTATTTGATCTGCTAGTATGCCTTTCATATCATGAAACATTGCAAAGTTGGGAGGAAGCTAGACTTGTAGTGCAGCAGACAGATCTTCTGTGAGTCAATTTATAGCCTCTCTATTTTCAGGGAATTTTCATTTTATATTCTCTTTGTCTTTGGGAAGATGTTTTACGTTACCTCTGTCTTCACCTTATAGCAAAGGTAGCCAGATTATGACCTTGCTGACGCAAGTCCATCTTTGCAACCTTCCAGAATATCTCCATTCTTTCCTTCTCTCCTGCCCCAAACACTTTCAGATTAAATCCAGGACCTATAGCAAAAACACCAGAGTTCTGGATTTAATCCGAAAAGGTGGTTTTGGCAGAGAGTAAAGTTATGGCTCAAATGAAAGGTTTGCCATGGTAACCCCCCCAGTATTGATCATCTTTCATTTTATCCCTTTGAACTATAGGTCTCTGTTTGGGGGGAAGGAGGCAGATCAGCTGTCCATTTTTGGTTTGTCTTTTGGATTTAAAAAACGAGGAGGGGAGCAATGCCACCCCCTCCGCTCCATCCAGAGGCCTTTATGCTGCATGAGAGTTTTGGAGAATATGACTTGCTGTTTTCTTCTTAAATTTCCAGAAGTCTTGGGTTTCACGTAACACAAACCCTTTGCTTGTACACATGTTATTATCCGGATCTTGTTTCTATGCGCTGAGAGGATCTCTTTATTAAAAGGCCATCCAACAAGATGCCAATTAGGAACGGCCCGTTTCTGTGTTTTTGTAAAAGATTATGCGACGTGTTGAGCTTTGCTTGGAATAGTGTCTTTGGTTTATTTTGGGTTTGGGGGGGGAATTAGAGCACCAGCGTAGCGTAGTGGTTTGAATGTTGGGCTGAGACTCTGGAGGCCAGGGTTCAGCCATGAAACCCACTGGTTGACTTTGGGCGAGTCACACTCTCTCAGCCTCAGGGGAAGGCAATGGCAAACCTCCTCTGAACAAATCTTCCCAAGAAAACCCCGTAATAGGTTCAGTTCACTTTGAGGTCGCCATAAGTCAGAAACAACTTGAAGGCATGCAACAAGAGTGGTTTTGGGGAGATGAAGGTGCAGATGCATGTGACACATGGGTCACATTTTCCTCACTAGGGTTGCCAGGTCAAGACTTTCCCAGGCTCTGAGCTTTCAGGTCCAAACGTAAGACCAAAGGATGATGTCCCCTTGTCATACCATATTAAGGGGACCCTGGTGACGCTAAGAGGGATCTCCCATGGTGATGCCTTGAAAGTTAAAACAGTGATGCGTTAAAGTAGTACCTTGAGCATAGGCTTGCCATATCCCGCCTGGGGGCGGGACTTTCCCAGTTTGGGGCGGGGTCACACAGTCCCACCCCAGTTTGGCCCCTCCCCCAGGACCTCCCCCCCCCCAGCAAGGCCCTGGAGGCAGCTCCACCCCTCCCCATGGCTGTGTGCCACCCTCCTCGCCTCCCTGCCTGGCTTAGCCTAGAGAGCAGGTCTTAAAGACATCTGCCATTCAGAGCGATTGCCAGCCCACTTGGTATATATACCCTGCAAGAGGCATTACTTTC
>NC_056529.1:7844-15299 GCF_019175285.1 Sceloporus undulatus | reverse complement strand
GGGTCCCTTCTGGGAAATAAACGATAATAAAATGAAATTATTATTATTAATAATAACAGGAGAAACAATAACAACCGCACACATGATCCCCAGATGGTCTGGCCAAGTGGCTAGTCCTTATGGAAGAGCTGTGTAGCGGCTTCTTTGCAAAGGCCATCTTTTGGGATGGGGTCCCCTTGGACAGTCCCTTTGAGGTTCGGACTAAAACCCTGCACAGACCCAGGGCCCCAGGAGGCACCTGCCTCTCCTCTGCAAAATTAGGTACAGCGCTGTGTAAATGTACAGCCCTATATAAATAAAGCTTAATCATCATCATCATCATCATAACTCCCTCCCAAATACAGACCCACAGAGAGGCACACACAAAGACACACACAAGCCCCTGCTCCAAAGCCAATGCTGGGGCAGTATGGCCAACTGGCTAGTCCTCAACAAGGAGCTCTGCTGCCAAAGGGGACATTTTTTTGGGGGGGGGGAGTTCCTTTCCCTTTCCTCTGGGGGCACTTCACCTGCCTCCCTCCTCCTCCTCTGGGGGTCTTCCTCTCCATCCTCAGGGCCCCTCTCCCTGGCACCTTGGGGGGCATCGGTAACACCCCCAAAAAGCCCCCCAACACTGTCCCCGGACGGTCTTGCCCGGAGAAGCTCTGTCCACAAAGACCACCTCTTTTTTTAGGGGGGATTCCTTTCCCCTTGCTCTGCTGGGCCCTTGAACTGCCCTCTTCCTCAGTCAGGGGGTCCTTCTCCTCATCCTGGGGGTGCCCTCCTCCCCTTGGCACTTCGGGGGGGCACACAGAACCCCTTGCCCCCCAAAGCCTCCTCCTTGCAAAGCAACTTCAGGGGAGTCCTTTCCTTCGCCTTCCTTGCTCTGGGACTGGGGGGCACTTGCCCTCTCCCTCTCCTCTCCTGGCACTTTCCCCCCAAGCCCCCCTCAGCTCCAGCCAAAGGGGAACTTTCCTCTCCTCTTCCCCTTTACCTGCTGCCCCCCTCTTCCTCCTCCTCCTCCTCCTCCTCTTCCTCCTCTCCTTCTTCTTCTCCCTTCTCTCTTCTTCCTCCTCCTCCTCGGAGGGGCACCTTCTCCGGGGGAGGCTCTGGGGCCAGGCTGCCTCGGGCTGGGGCTCGGTCCTCAGGCGGAGGAGTTGCGGGGGGCTGCTCCAAGGGACGAGGCTGGGCTCCTGCCTCCGCCAGAGGTAGGGCGAGCGCCGCAGCCCCACCAGCAGCCCCGAGGCCCTTCCGACGGTGTGGTACCTGGGGCTGGCCACGTGCTTGTACCAGCCCAGGGCAGGGGCAGCCAGGGCCCCCAGCAGCAGCCCCAGCCCCAGCCAGGTCCAGCCCGAGGCCATCTCGCCTCCTTCCCCAGCCTCTCCCTGCTGCCAGCCTTTCCCCGACGGGGCTCTAGATAAAGCCCACCAAAGAGAGGGAGGGGCATTCCTGCCCCTTTGCCCCGCCCCCTTTCCCCGGGGGGGCTGCCAAGAGCAGAGCCCCATTATCCCTCCACCTCCTTTGGGCAAGGAGAAGCTCCGCTGGCATCCCAAAGGAGGAGGAGGAGGAGGCACCATCGCCATCAGCATCAGGCATCCAGATGTGTCGCCAAAGTTGGACCAGTTGCATGCCTGCCTGGATCTGCCAGACAGGCTGGCATCGCCCCAGGCTCACAATGGCAAAGTGCATCAGGTGGTGAGGAAAGGTCTGCATCCCAGCCCACCTTCTTTTTGGCCAGCGGAAACTCAGCTGGCATCCCAAAGAAGGCATCATCATCATCATCATCATCATCATCCTTGTTACCAGCATCCCATTGGGCATCAGGATGTGTCACAAAAGTTGTACCAGTTGCATGCCCGCCTAGATCTGCTAGGCAGGCTGGCATCGCCCCAGGCTCACAATGGGCGTTATCAGACAAGGGAAATGGGAAGTATTATCCAATGGTAATCTGAATGCAATCATGGGGTTTAACGTTATTGCATGATAACCACTACACACAAATCTGGGCAATGGGAAATCAGTCTGAACGCAATCATGGGGTTTCATGTTGTTGCGTGATAGACTGCCACACGCAATTTTGGGCAACAGCAAGCTATTTCCACTTGCATGACTGCATTCAACCAAAATGTAATTTACTTAAATCTTATTGGAAAAATGTTCATATGGATGGCATGTGAAATCTTTGAAATTAAGTCGAAGGCTTTCATGGCCGGCATTCATAGTTTTTTGTGGGTTTTTCGGGCTCTGTGGCCACGTTCTAGCAGAGTTTCTTTCCAACGTTTCGCCGGCATCTGTGGCTGGCATCTACGGAGAAGATGGCATCTGAAGATGCCAGGCACAGATGCTGGCGAAACGTCAGAAAGAAACTCTGCTAGAACGTGGCCACAGAGCCCGAAAAACCCACAAAAAACGTTGAAATTAACTTTAAACCATCATCAGAACTCTATTTATTAAATGCGCTCAATAAGGTAGCAAAAGAGATTGAGAAGGAACATAGCACATTATGGTTAGACATGGTCACAGTGGCGAGATTGACTTTAGCAATACATATCTGTGTGTGTGTGTGTGTGTGTGTTTGTGTGTGTGTGTAAAACAATAAAGGTCCCTTCTATTGAAGACTGGATCTGGAAATGAGTTGATATGTTAAGTATGAATATGTTAACTTCTAGATTTAAAAACCCCAAATGTACATAAAGTAGAACAGGACTGAGCTCCAATACTAAATAATTTAAACCAGATTTTAAATACACAGAAGAATTGTTTAAAAATATTACTTTTGAATTGAAGACAGTAAGATTTCAATGCCAAAGGATTGATGATTTTTTAAAAAATCACTGTTATAATATAATATCATACAATAATATATCATTATTAAAATAATAAAATATGTCATTATTAGAATGGTAATGGTGATGATGCCTACATTTTAACTCTTCTTCCTTTATTGTGCTGGGGTTTGTTGGGGGGGTTTGTACATTTTCCAACTTTATATTACATTTGTTTCCAGGAAAAGCAGCCCAGATGAAGCTTTTCTAGTCTATTTATAAAGAAATTACATGTCAGGCTCCCAGGCGAAGAAGGAAGCTCCCTTTGCCATCGATGTGCCCAAATCAAATTCTGATTTTTCAGGTTGCTTTTTCCCCTCCTTTGCACAAACCTGGTTTCCAACCAGGCCTAAAGGAAGTACTAATGGACTATTAAATCCCACAAAGGGAGGAACACAAACCAGCCTTAAAATTCAATTGTAACTTTCTCTTAAGACATACCATGCACACCGTTTTGCAAAGGCGCAAGGTTTGCAAAAGAGCGTCCGGATCGAGGAAACGCCTTGCCGTCTTTCAGCTTCCTTGGCAGGCCTTCCATCCTGATGATCCCTGTCTCATTCGCCAATTCTCGCCCGGTGTGTTTGTGAGACATTTGCTGTTGTTGTATCATTTCATGTGTGATTAAACAACAGAGAGATGACTCCCGCGTTGCTCATGCTCTGACAAGTGCGCACTTCCCTTTTTCCATTCATTAAAAAGGCAAAGAAGTAACAACCCAGTAAATGCATTGAAAGGGAAGAAAAATCCAGAGAGGGGGAACGGGGAGAAAGTTTGTCTCGACAGATGTTAAATAGATGTTAAATAGACTATTTTTTTAAAATATCTTGTATTTCATTGCAGGAAAGTGTGGCCCATGAGGTGTGCATGGCTCCCGGGGTCTCATTTTGTGGTCCATTGAGCTCTCACATTTTTGCCCAAACCCACCTGAACTACCACAAAAACATGGCAGTTTGGATGCCCCTGCTTCTCTCCGTCCCCCATGCCCCCCAAAACTTATACCTTTGCCATTTTGCAAACCAATTCCAGAACCAAAAGTAAAATCACATCATTTCTTGTCTCTCACACACACAATAAAAAGATATTGGATTCACTGAGTGGGCACAGGAGCAAGCGCATGGTCCAAAGGGGCAACTATATGGACGGAGCAGTGGGTACTCTTTATCCAAAATGCCCGCTATCTAGTGCCATGCTGTGCCTTCCAAATATATATATAGGAAAGCTGCATGCTCCTTCCTCCTGTGATGGGCTCCAGTGACACTGGTAAGCAACCACCAAAAGAGTAAATGCCACCTTCAAGTCTGACGGTTATCAGATATCATCTCTTCCTAAAATGGCTGTTGGGCCTTTTGGATATCACATAACTGGGAAAGATCAATTTAGATCAAGGGAGTACCTCAGTATGGTGCCAGGAGAAAGTCAAAGCTGGCAGCTCCCATTGGCTGGTAAATCCATCCAGTGTTTTAGTCCAAAGTTTCAAAAGACGCTGTCTGGGAGATGCCAGACCCTGCTGGGCCTACTGAAAAGCATGGGTCTGCATTGCACAGTTACATTCATTTCATTCCGCTATAATATCATAGTGCCATCTTATGGAATTGCAGTTTGGGCAGGTCCTAGTGTGGCAGAGCGCTTTGAGCATTAGACCATGCACATTAGACTAGGACTCTGGAAGCCAGAGTTTGAATCTCAGCTCAGCCATGGAAACCCATTTGGTGACCCTGGGCAAGTTCCACTCTCTCAGCCTCAGAAGATGGCCATGACCGAAATCCCCTCTGAAGGCTAGTTCTCAGTGCCAAACTGGTCTTGCCTCTCCATCTCCATGCACATTGGCCAGTTCACAATGTCTTTGTCCACTAATGACCATCATTAAAACTGGATTTCATTTCCATTCCCAAAGGATTTTGAATTTGAATTGACATCCTCACACATCAGTGGGGTCTGTCCCTAGCTTCCACTCTACTAATTGCATCTGAAGCAGGAGACTGAAGTCTAGGAAAGCTCATGCTGCCAAGTACTTTATTTCCGTTAGTCTCAAAGGTGCTACAAGATCTCTCTACATACCCTCTTTGAAGAAACTTGCCAAGAAAACCTCATGATAGGTTCACCTTAGGGTTGCCATAAGTTAGAGACAACTTGATGGCCCACAACAACAACAACAACAACAACAACAACAGATGCACCCTCAGCTATTTCAGAACCTTGGGTAGTTCCAAAGAGACATGTTGCTCAGGTGGGATTTCAGGTGAGGTTCTTTTGCAGGTATGGGATTTGCAGTTTGGAGAGGTCCTTGGAATACTGTGAGAGCTCTCCAGGGGACACTTCTAAGCACCAAGATTCATCAGGTGAAGCCATGGCATTTCACGTGGTATGAAGGGAGATAACAGTTTGGATTCATCTCATGAGTCCTCCGTTGTGTTTGTTGGAGGCCTCTTTCCTGCCCACCTCTCCCTTGGGGTCCCTTGTGGTGAATAAGGATGAGTGTGTTGAGTAACCTATGAGCCAGGTTTCCACCTCAGAGATGCTGGTGCTGAACCCAAGACTCCAGTGCAAACGGATCTCAGCCATTTGCAATGCGCTCGGTTGACTCCCACCACTGAGCATTTTTTAAAAGGTCCTGAGTCAGAGAAGATGCTCCTCAGAGGTCCTTCCCTTGCAAGGAACAAATGAATAATGTGCACTTTTAATCTATTGGGGGAAACATCCCCTTGGTGCTTCTGGAGAGCAAACTCATCCCAGCATTACCCTCCTTAATAAACCCATTTGACGCAAGTGTCTAGGCTTGAAATAAATACCCGATCGTCTGTTTTATTTCTTTTTTAAAAGCAGAGAGTGCATTCTTCTCTTCCTGTCATCCTGAACGTAGAAAATTCTGCAGCTGGCTCCCTGGCATAATGCAATCTCCTCAAATTACCCTGATGCTAAAAGAATAAAAAGGTTGCGGTGGAACACAACATGCTTAACAGAAGAGACTTGGGAGCCATCTCACCCGAGGCAACGGATCCACTATCAAAGAGGGGTGTTTTTCTTTTTAAAAAAGCATGATTCAATCTTTAATGTTAATGTTTATCTCTTTTGGCCTGACTACTGTTCCATTTAGGCTGCCATTTCTGATACTAGCTGCAATTTATACGGCAAGGATGTAGTTGTGCTTGAGGACAGGTTTCTACATAGGGTTGCCATAGAACCATGGACTCCTAGAGTTGGAAGAGACCCCCAAATGCCATCCATCCCAACCCCCTGCAATTCACAAAGACACAACCAAGGCACAAGTTGTGACAGGTGACCATCTGGCCTCTGTTTAAAAACCTCCAAAGAAGGAGACTCCACCGCTCTTTGAGGCAGCGTCTTCCATGGTTGAACTTCTCTTATCATCAGGAAGTTCTTCCTATTGTTGAGGTGGAATCTCATTTCCTATAGTTTGCATCCGTTGCTCCGTGTTGTAGTCTTTGGAGCAACACAAAACAAGCTTGCTCCATCCTCAGTATGACATTCCTTCAAATATTTAAATACGGCTATCATACCCCCTCTTCTTCAAGCTGAACATACACAGCTCCCTAAGTTGTTCATCAGAGGAATTGGTGGTTTCCAGACCTTCCACCATTTTGGTTGGTCTCCTCTGGACACACTGCAGATGCCAGCCACAGATGCTGGTGAAACGTCAGGAATAAACTCTTATAGAACATGGCCACATAGCCCCCAAAACCCACAAAAAACTATGGATGCCGACCATGAAAGCCTTCGACTTCACACTCCAGATTGTCCACGTCCTTCTTGAATGCCCAGAACTAGTGGTTACAGTATTGTTCCAGATTAATTATTCTAGATGTTCAACTCCTATTGATGCAACCTAGGACCAGCCTGGCACAGTGGTTTGGCTATTGGACTTCAATTCTGGAGACCAGGATTGGAGTCCTGCTCAGCCATGAAGGACCTTTGGCAAGTCACACTGTCTCAGCTGCAGTGGAAGGCAATGGCAAACCTCCCCTGAACAAATCTTTCCAAGAAAATCCCACAGTAAGGCTCTCCATCCATCAGAAATGACTTGAAGGCACACAACCACAACAGCAGCAGCAACAACAGTGAGCCTGGTATGTTTAACCCAGAGAAGAGAAGGCTAATTGGTCTTGGTCTACTTCCTTAGATGTGGATGTTTTATTCAGTTCCAGTGTGTTTCGGTTTTATTTATGTTAGCAGACCAGTTTTTTTTACAGATACACAGTTTGGTCTGTCATTTCCCCCTCTTTATGACTGTCTAATAATTAGATACAATTAAACAAATCTGAATTGATTAGGCTTCTTGTTAACAAGCGCCTGCCACCATCAACTTTTGCAAAGCCCAAGACATGTTTTTCCTCATGAAAACAAAAGGCAAATTAAAGAAATACTAAAGCAAGGAGGCCCAAACCAAAGTAAGTACCATTGACTACTGAAGCAGAGGAGAAACTGATCCATCCTTTTGGTCTTGCTTCTGTGCTTAGGAGCAGCCCAGATATGTAGTTTAATAATAATAATAATAATAATAATAATAATAATAATAGGATTTATTTATATGCCGCCCAATCACTGGGAATCCAGGCAGTTTACAACAGAAGGGATAACAGACGGTTCCCTGCCCTCAGGCTTACAATCTAAAAAGACACAACACAAAAGGAGA
>NC_056529.1:4552-7744 GCF_019175285.1 Sceloporus undulatus | reverse complement strand
AAAAAAAAGAGCATGGCGTAGTAGTTTGAGCATAGGATTAGGACTCTGGAAACCAGGGTTCAACCTAGCTCAGCCATGAAAATTCACTGGGTGACCCTGGGTGAGTCACGCTCTCTCAGCCCCAGAAAACCCCATGATAGCTCTGCCTTAAGGTTGCCATAAATCAGAAATTCAAAACACCAACATCAACAAACAACAATGGTTAAAAAAAATGAATCGCTGATTTGATTAACTTGTGCATATACTTAGCCAAAAAGGAAATGAATATTTCCCATCATTGCAAAGGCTTCAAGAGCACTAGGTACGTTTGATGTGTCTGGCTTTAGCCCCCAGGATGGAGAATTGGCATGAAGCCTTGGAGTGGAAAGCAGAGGAGGAACGGCTGGATGTGTTGTTGGCTGCAATTACTTCCCAAAGCCCTCCATGCTTGCAATTACCCATCCTGCGTTAATGATCCTCTGGCAACCCTTCTTCATGTCAAAAGAGCATTGGTCCAATTTGGGAGAGAAATTAGTGTGAAACGAGACAGACCCTGCTGACTGTGATGGCCCTGCTTAAGTGTCACTTGTCTGTGGAAATACGCAAAGACTCGAACTCGAGTGATGTGATCCCATCGAAAAAGGGGGGCATGTGTTTTTTACAAATAGTCATAATGAACCTCTCTGTCTCTTGCATGCATTGCTGTTTGTCATAGCTATCACTCCAACAAGCAAACCACAACCCGTCTCTGGTTTTTCTTTCAAGCGTTGATTCTGTGGCAGACCTAAAGTTTATTTATTTATTTATGTATTTATTTATTTATTTATATTTAAATAGGCTAAAGGCATCAGACCCTGTCTGACCTTGGAAGCTAAGGAGGGTCATTCCTGGTTCATCCTTGGATGGGAGACTGTCAACGCCTCCCAGGTGCTGGAGGCTCTGTTTTAGAGGAAGGAACTGGCAAAACCAGTGAGACCCTCTGAAATCCATAGGGTCGCCATAAGTCAACAGGCGAGATGAATGTGCATATATACAAACATTGAGCTTTGAAACTAAGGAGGATCAGGCCTGGTTAGTCCTTGGATGAGAGACCAATAATGAATATTAGATGGGGTAGGCTCTATTTCAGAAGAAGGAACTTGCACAACCTTTTCTGAGTCTTCCATGCCTAAGAAAACCCCAAGGAATTTATGGGGTCACCATAAGTGACTTGAAGACACAGGCACACACAAATACCATAAAGGCACCAGGTCTGATCTTGGAAGCTAAGCAAGGTTAGCCCTGAGTAGTCCTTGGGTGGGAGACCACCAATGACTGCTAGGTGCTGGAGGCTATATTTCAGAAGAAGGAATTAGCAAAACGATCTCTGAGTCTTCCTTTCCCTATAAAACCCAATGAAACTAATGGGTCCAACTTGAAGACATACACAATGAAACACACTGGTTCTATACCTTCTTGTAATGCACTGATGGGTCCCTTGTGAAAATCACAGTGTTGTGGTTTCCCAACAAAATTACTGCTCAACAAACTGTAGTCAATGGGGATAGGAACTAAATGAATTACAGTCATTGGGAGAGCCAGTATCATATCCCACCATTAATACCATAGTCAATAGCATATTCCTTACAGTCAACCTAAGTACATTTATGGTTCATTTGCTGCCACGCTGCAGAATTAACTGCCCTGGTTCCATGTTGTGGGATCCACAGATTTGTAGTTTGTTATGGCACTGGAGCCCTCTGACAGTGATGGCTAAATGTTTCACAAAACTAAAAATCCTAGGATCCCATAGCATCGTGCCATGGCAGCTAAAGCAGTGCCAAACTGCATTAATTCTGCAGTGCAGATGCAGCCAATGTTCCTTTAATATAATATAGTACAGTATATATATTGGTTAAATTCTCTGCACTGAGATTGGACATTTTGTGTATGTGTGTATTAGATGCATGTTTTGGATGCGCCTTTCCTTTCCTTTGGAAAATATTACCAGTGAACAGCACTGGAAAAAATAAAAATAAAATCTGAATTGCTTACGGTTAACCTCTCTTTCCCCTTCCTACTCACCCTTTACTCTCTCTTCTCTCACTCTCCTGAGCAATCTACATGGTTATAGAAAATGGTTTCATTACCCATTGGGTGAATCATCCCCAATTCTGGCATGGTTTCGTTTGCCGCGTAAAAGCCAAAGAGGCTTCTGTGATCTCCACTTTGGCAGTTGACTCATTTTCATTGCAAACCTGGAGGAGAGCTGTTTGTATTCTTTACTAAGCCGTGTTGGTGTTTAAATGGATGCTAGGATGGCAGGAGAGAGAAGAGGCTCAGTTACGTGTGTGTTTGTGCGAGTTCATTTAAGTCACTGGTCAACCTATAGCAACCCCATAAATTTCTTTAGATACACTTCTAAAGATTTAATACATATACATCTAAACATGAAACCAAATAAAATGCAACATGTTTAAACATGCAATCCAACATGTAAATCACTGTATCCATAAGCTCTCTTCCAGTCCTTCTCCAAATAGATTCAACATATTGGATAGATACTTCAAATTCTGACTAAAACCTGGAGCAGAGTCCCCATCACACTTACTAACTTGGGTCCCCATAGAGTAAACTATCATAACTCCATAACTGTCATCTTCCGGCCTATGAGGGAAGGCAGGCCCAGCTCCATCAGAGCTAGCCTGGAAGCAGAGACTCCTCCCTCCATAACTGTCATCTTCTGGCCTGCGAGGGAGTTAACCAGACAGGCCCAGCTCCATCAGGGCTAGCCTGGAAGAAGAGACTCCTCCCTCCATAACTATCATTCTCTGGCCTATGAGAGAGTTGACCAGGCAGGCCCAGCTCCACCAGGGCTAGCCTGAAGAGGAAGAGCCCTCCCTCCATAACTGTCATCTTCCGACCTATGAGGGAGTTGACAGGCAGGCCCAGCTCCATCAGGGCTAGCCTGAAGAAGAAGAGCTCTCCCTTCATAACTGTCATCTTCTGGTCTATGAGGGAGTTGACCAGGCAGGCCCAGATCCACCAGGGCTAGCCTGAAGAAGAAGAGCCCTCCCTCCATAACTGTCATCTTCCGGCCTGTGAGGGAGTTGACCAGGCAGGCCCAGCTCCACCAGGGCTAGCCTGGAAGAAGAGACTCCTCCCTCCATAACTATAATCTTCCGGCCTATGAGGGAGTTGACAGGCAGGCCCAGCTCCACCAGGGCTAGCCTG
>NC_056529.1:0-4527 GCF_019175285.1 Sceloporus undulatus | reverse complement strand
CTCCGGTGGGATCTTTTGGCAGCCAGGATTTCGCTTGCTGCTGGAAGAGAAGAGGACACCAAGGAACTTGGGCGCGAATCTTTTAAGGCTGGTGTTGTGTGTGCCTTCAAGGCATTTCTGTCTTATGGCCGACCATAAGGCAAACTATCATAGGGTTTTCTTGGCAAGATTTGTTCAGAGGGAGTTTGCCTTGCTTTTCCAATCAGGCTGAGAGAGGGTCATCACGAGTCGGTTTCCATCTGCCGAATGGGGATCCGGACCTGGTATCCATAGTCCACACGCCTGGGCCTCTACCACTGTAGAAAATAATGCAGTTTTGTACCACTTTAGCTGTTCACGAGCTCCCATCCGATGAATCCTGGGATTTGTAGTTTAGTGAGGCACCGGCCACAGATTAGAGTAAGGTTTGTTTAATTTTAATAGTTTGTAATTCTATTTTAATGCGTAATTGTTTTAACACTTTCCTTTACCTTTTAATTTTGACATTCAAATTAGGAAGATTCTGAAGCAGATCATTAAACGAGAGTCTGTGAAGATCTAGAAAGGCAATTGCCATAATCACAGAAAGTCAACACAGGTTTCAGAGAAAGAAGTCATGCCAGACAAAAACTTATCTCTTTCTTTGCTAAAATGACCAGCTTGTTAAATAAATGGAATGCTGTGGATATAGTAGATCTTGATTTCAGATAAGGCCCTTTGCGAAGGTTTCCCATGACATTCTTGCACACAAGCTTGTAAAATTGTGGGCTAATAGACAAGGCAACTGTTACACTGGATTTGGAATTGGTTGACTGAACCAAACCCAAAGGATGGTCAGCACAATGGCTCCTTTTCATCCTGGAGAGAATAGAAGTGGAACCAGTGGGGTGTCCAGTGGGATCTGTCCTGGGACCAGGCTATTCAACATCTCTTTATCAATGACCTGGATGACAGAATTGGGGGCTAACTTATCAAATTTGAGATGACACCAAATTAGGAGGAATATCTAATACTCCAGAGGACGGATCAAGATTCAAAATGATCCTGAATAGACTAGAACAGCTGGGCCAAAAAGCTAACAAATGAACTTCAACACAGAGAAAATGTAGGTATTGCACTCTAGGGTGGAAAAATAAAATGCGCGATATAGGTGGGGGACCCCTGGCTTAAGGAGACAAAACATGTGAAAGGTTCTGGGAGTCCAAGTAGACCCCAAGTTGAAACATGAGTCAACAGTGTGTGCAGCAGCTAACAAGGCCAATGCGATTTTAGGTGTGCATTAATGAAGTATCAGTGTCTAGATCCAGGGAAGTAATAGTGCCACTATATTCTGCTCGGGTCAGGCCCCACTGGAATAATATTGTGTCCAGTTCTGGGCTCACAATTAAAAAAGGACATTGAGAAACTGGAGCGTGTCCAAGGAGAGCGACTAATGGTGAAGGGTCTGGGAAAAACCATGAAGTTCTATGAGGAAAGACTTAGGGAGCTGGGGATGTTTAGCTGGAGGAAGAGAGGTTAAAGGTGATATGAGAAGCCCTTTTAAATACTTGAAGGGGGGTGTCACACTGAGGAGGGAGCAAGCTTGTTTTCTGCTGCTCCAGGACCAGGACCCACTGGAGCAATGATGCAAGCTCCAGGAAAAGAGATTCCAGCTCAACATAGGAGGAACTTCTTGACAGTAAGGGCTGTTTGACAGTGGAACCACACTCCTTCCCTGGAGTTGTGTAGTGGAGTCTCCTTCCGGAAGATCTTTTTTAAGCAGGGCTGGAAGCCACCTGTAGGGATGCTTTGATTTGGATTTCCTGCATGGCAGAATGAGGTTGGACTGGATGGCCCTTCAGGCAGTCATTTGAGTCCTGGCTCAGCTCTATAAACACATTGGTTGGCTTCAGGCAACAGTCACAGATGTGTTTATCACACTACTGGCTTTCTTAAAGAGCTACTATTCCAGTGTGACTCCTCAGCGCCTCCTGTTGCATTGGCTGGGATTGGCAGTTTTAAGGAGTGAACTTCTATGCCTGAGAATTCTAAATACCCCTCCTTAAAAACTGCAAATTACCAGCATTGCACAGGCGGCAGTAGAGGTAGTCACACTGGAATAGTACCCTCTTTAAGAGCTAGTCTGATAAAACACACACTCTCTCAGCCTCAGTGGGAATGCACTGGCAAGCCCCCGGAAAACACCTGCCCCTCCAACAATGATAAGGCTACAATCCCAGGATCCCATAGGATGGAGTTATGGCACTTAAAAGTAGTGTCAAACTGCTTTATTTCTACAGTGTGTCTATGTGAGTGTGTGTGTGTGTATGCATAAACACAGACATAAATGCATCTATAATTTCCCCATACCTGGCCTTTAAGGAACAGAAAAGCTGGAACTGTTACAGCAATAAAGCCACCAATTCCCTGTATATAAAAAAGGAGTTTCTAAAAAAGTAAACCTCAGGAACTGGACTTTTTTAAATCAAGGGGGCTATATCTCCCAGAATGCTCCCAGGGGGGTCAATAAAGGGGGATTCTGGGGGGCATAGTCCCAAAGGAGCAACAGCTGCTTTCTCCTTCCCTTCTCCTTCTTCCTCACCTTTGGCTTCTCCCAGAGAGAGCAAGCGGGAGACTCTCTGAATCCCAAGGCACATGCTTTTCCGGAAAGACTACAGCCCCCACAAGGCCCCGCGGCAGAAGGGCCTCCGCGGCCACCGTAGGAGCCTCTCTTTTTCCGCCATTTTGAGGTCTCTCGCGGGCTTCACCGAGCAGGAAGTGGGCGGGGCTTCCTCTCCAAGGGGGCGGGGAGGCAGGGAGGGGGCTTCGCTTTGGTCTGTTTATTTACATTTGGCAGGAAGTGTAAACAGCGGTAAGTCATTGTTTGTGGGGGAGGAGGAGGGGGCGAAACCAGGGGCGTTCACAAAATGGGGGATACATGGGGGGGATACATGGGGGGCAACAAGCAGGAGGCAGCCCACCTTTTGATATTGTAAGGTAAGTGGCCAAAGCCTTTTGGGTCATGACTCCCAGAATCCCCCGCTGGCTACCTGGGTGAGGGGATCCTGGGAGCTGTAGTCAGTCAATTCTGTTTCTGGGCTGCACCTCCCAGAATCCCCAACACCCAGGTTAGCCAATGGGGAATTCTGGGATATGTATTTCTGGACTGGATTTCCCAGAATCCCCAACACCCAGGGTAGCCTATATGGAATTCTGGGAGTTGTGATTTCCCCTGTCATGGCCACCAGAATTTGGTGTGTGTGTGTATGTATATCTGTGCATAAGCACACACACACATATGTGCATATATAGTTTTCCCATACGTGGCCACCACAATTTGCTGTGTGTGTGTATCCATACATGTGTGTGCGTGTGTATACATATATATGTGTACATATCGATTCCATAGGCTGGAGCCATGTAAGTTAGTGGTGCCAAACATCAGTGTCAATGCAACTGAGGTCCAGCAGGCCTAGGCCTCCACTGACTTGGCCGAGGGCATCTCCGCATCTCCTACCAGACCCTGAGTTCATCAGCCAAGTTGTTGCAGTTTAGGAGTTTCTGTACATACTCATGTATAAGTCTAGAAATTTTAGTCAAAAAGTTAACCCCCAAAACCTAGGTCGACTGATCCATGGGACAATGTAAATACTACCCTTTAACCCTTATAAAAAGGGAAGCATCCCCTGGCGAAAGGCAAGAGTGCAATCTGCCCTGGAAGCACAGACCTCCCTCTATTCTCTCTTCCATCCAGCCTTTAGTGTGAGCCAAAATCGTTATGCCTGCCATAATTTTGTAGGTTCTTTGGCATTGTTTTCCTTTGCTTCATCATTTCGGTCCTTTGCTGCATGAACCTAAGTTTTACCCTTGACTTATCCAAGGGTCATATCAAAATCCATAATTTTGCTTCCAAAACATGCCCTCGACTTATACATGCGGTCGACATATAGTCGAGTATGTGTTCCTTGAAGCCATTGATTTTGGGGGTGTATGCCAAACCCCTGAAAAGCTTGGGCTCCCCTCAGCATGGTGTATTCCTTGGAGAAGATTGGCTTATGCCTGTAGGAGAGATCATCCCATGCAGAATAGGCGAGAGTACGTAAGTTGCCTCTTGAGAAAGTGTTGCCTTGTGTTCTGTTGATGCCACGTTGTTGTTTGTCTTCCATCAGTTTCTTCGATGCTCTCTTAGTTAAAGATGGCCAAGCCACAGAGCAAAGACCCCGGTCTGAAGGAGAAGTTCAAGAGCCTCTTAGGACTGGGGCAATCCAGGCCGAACTCTAAGTCATCAGAAGGAAAACAGACAGAATTTATCATCACGGCAGAGATTCTCAAGGTAACGCTTAGAAACATGGGCCTGTTACAGACAGCCAAAATAAAGCTGCTTCGGGTCTCTTTGGAGGTATGCTGTTTAAATGATGCGTGTATCCTAAGAATCCGGAAGCTGCACCAAAGCTGCACTCCAGCGATTAGGCACGGAGTGTGGCTTTGGCGCGACCTCCGGACTCTTAGGACCCATGCATCATTTATCAATGACCTGGATGACAGAATTGGAAGCATACTTATCAAATT